>NW_007377539.1:259-40115 GCF_000475195.1 Diaphorina citri | reverse complement strand
AATATACAGGGTGGAAAGCTGATAAGTTTCTACATTGCTTCATTGAAACACAAATTATTAAATGGCCGTTCTTCAAAAGACTTGAAAGTGAGATTCCAATAATGGGAAAACTGGAAAATGAAAGAAAACAAGAAAATTGAACGAAAATTTCAGGCAGTGCACAATAGTCCCTAAGAAATTGTAGATATCTGCTACAATCCCTGTGGATTTTTGTGCACATTTCCATAGAAATATATCCACATTACCTACCCAGAGAAAGTTCACTCAAGTACACCGGGTATGTATGTACACTATTCACACCACCAGTATAAAAAATTATAAAATGTTACAATGTAAATTATTGGACAACAACAAAAAGCTTACCTCTCTGAAGAACATTGGCTATTTTTCGGCCTAACAAGAAACATGAAAATGAAGCTATAAATCAACAAAATTAAGCGACACGGAACACAGCCCGCCCGGCAGTGTTTTTTTGCCAAACTTTATTGTCGTAGATTTAAGGCCAGGCGGTTTTCTCTGGATTTTCAGTTTTGAAGAACACCGTACAGTTTTACATAATGTAATATGTACCTATGTATAATTTTAATTACAGGTATTTTTTATAACTATATTAGCAGCTAGGTGGTAATTAAATCTAGCAATAAAGTTATGTACCTATAAGGTGCTTGTAGTGCGGTGACCTTTGGTCAACACTTTTCAAATCTTGAGGTGATGTTTTTTCATGCTCGACTTCAAACTATCAAAATGGAAAAATATCTGATGACAAGTTGAGATCAAACTTGTAGACAAGAAACCCAAGGAAGTCATTTCAATCATACACCTACTCATAAGAACGAAGAAACCTAGTTAATAAGAGACCAAAATAATTGTGCTTCTAGCTTCCAGGTATTTTAAATTTTAATAATTATGTAAATTAGATCAAAATTACGAGATTCGTTTGAACTGTAAGAAGAAATTTAAAATCAGAGCATACTCGAGAAAAATAAAGCCCTCCAAAATGCCTTCAGCAACGTTATTTTGGTAGAACCTTACTCCGAACACACTGGACCATTTGTCAAACGACCCCATACGATATACTCGTCATTAAGTTACCAAATGAAATCGTAACCACAGACATAAACAACAAATAGAGAAACAATAACAGTTGAACTTTTCGAAATATACGATTATACGAGCCCCAATGTATAAACAGAAGTTCGAAACTCTTATTGTAATAGCCGTGGGGCTGGTATTAATTTGAAACCCATCAGAACGGTTTCAACACACACAGAAAAGTTTTTTACTACCTGATTGTGATTGTAAAATGCTCCCACCTCATTCACGGATATTTGTAAAAGAATAATTCATTTAATAATATACATATAAATATAATACATACCTCTACTACTAGATATAATTCTGGTTTAGAATTAGAATCGAACTTTTGTTTTGCTGTTGAATAGAACTCCCATGTCCCTATTACTGTGTAGTCTGTAGTGATACTGTTTACCCGTCATTTATGATTATAAAAGAGTCATAGAGTCAAGATGTTGATTTGGTCACTGTCTATTTGACTAATCTTCCCGCTTTCAGAGAGTTTCCGATATTTCCGTAAATGTGACGTATCAAGGGGGTTGTACGATGTCGTCTCTGTTAATGTCAATAGTTCCAGATCAAATAGAGAAACCCAAATTAACAACAAAATCTTCGATTTCTACTAAAACTTTAGCTATTGTCTCAGTAGAAGGGGTTGGTTCGGATTTATTTCTGGCACCTTGCCGCCTGTTGAGAATGTGTTGTTGAGAGTATCTAATAATCAAATTACTTTTACTTTCTAGTCTTTTTTGCCTCTCGCGAGGTACATTCATCAATCTCATATTTCTCCACACATGCAGACTTGGTGCAGTAATAAGAACTGATAGCTGTGCACCATCTGTATTTGTCTTCTTCATTTAATGAGAGCTCAGTATGTCTTGTTAATCTTGTTCTGAATTTGTGATAGATATCCGTGGTGCTTCCCATTTAATGTAGCACCTTCTATGCTATTTGACTAATCTTCCCGCTTTCAGAGAGTTTCCGATATTTCCGTAAATGTGACGTATCAAGGGGGTTGTACGATGTCGTCTCTGTTATCAATATCTTCGATTTCTACTAAAACTTTAGCTATTGTCTCAGTAGAAGGGGCTGGTTCGGATTTATTTCTGGCACCTTGCCGCCTGTTGAGAATGTGTTGTTGAGAGTATCTAATAACCAAATTACTTTTACTTTCCATTAGTTCTTTTTTGCCTCTCGCGAGATACATTCATCAATCTCACATTTCTCCACACATGCAGACTTGGTGCAGTAATAAGAACTGATAGGTGTGCACATCTGTGTCTTCTTCATTTAATGAGAGTTCAGTATGTCTTGTTAATCTTGTTCTGCATTTGTGATAGATATCCGTGGTGCTTCCCATTTAATGTAGCACCTTCTATGCCATTAAGAGAGGTCTTGATTACTTCTTCCGAGTTTTTGATACTTGGTAATATAAAACCTCCAGCGCTCAATATATTCTTTATTGAACCTCTCTAGCATTGCATGCATAATTATTCAGAGTGCGGAGATTTAAATTACACACGTAATTGACTTTGTTCATTAACACCGTGTCTGGATTAGGGGTCTTATTGCGTTGAGTTCTGTTTAGCATGTGAGCAACACTTGCAATCTTTTCTTAATGAACGTAGGGACGTCATTATGGCGGCTTGGTAAACAGTTAAAATTGAAATCAAGGATGTTAGTTTTATAATCCACATGTGTCGATTTGACTATTGACCACCAATAGTGTTAGGTACTGTTCTAGCCTTGTGTTTTCAGACATATCGGAAATGCTTTGAAACCCTATTTCAAATAAAGCCCTTTTTTCGAGACGATATAAACAAGGAGCTTCTAAAAGAAGTCAAAGTTGAAATGAATCAACTTCAACAAGACCACAACATTCGAGCAATCAAAACATTCCCCCTCGGGAAAATTTATTTCAAATGAAAACGAGAAAAGGCAATAAAACTGCAGAAATCGTGGAAAAGAATATTGAGCTCTCAATTTTGAACATTCGCCCCAACCCCTGCATCGTTCCTACACCAAGTCAATCCTCGAAACTTTCTCCCCAACTCCCAACCCTCGGCGAAAAGTAAATAAGAATGGCGACATAGAGCGGGAAGAGCGGCAGGGAGGCAAATAACTCAGCGAAAGCTTTCCCAGAATGGAGACTGCAGAAATCGTGGAAAAGAATATTGAGCTCTCAATTTTGAACATTCGCCCCAACCCCTGCATCGTTCCTACACCAAGTCAATCCTTGAAACTTTCTCCCCAACTCCCAACCCTCGGCGAAAAGTAAATAAGAATGGCGACATAGAGCGGGAAGCGGGCAGGAGGCAAATAACTCAGCAAAAGCTTTCCCAGAATGGAAGAAAGTCGAAACTTCTCACAAAAAGGTTTTCGTACGAAGAATTCCCATCAAGTAGTATGTACTTGAGAAAGGGGGCGTGGCTTTTGGCGTTTTTCATTTCCTTATGGGAAAATCAATAATGATGAGAAACCCCGTGCGCCCGTCGGGTGTGACGTCATCAAAGCTGTGTTCTTATCCAATGAAAGTTACAAGTTATCTTTTCTTTCCCCCCCCCCTTTTTGTTGGCTTCAGGATTGCTTCCTCGACTGTTTTTTGCTGCCCCCTCCCTCCAAATGTTCCTTTTTGCTTCTTCGGCACATGCTTTTGACAAATTATTTCGACTTCTTAATGGTTTTTAAGAAGGGTCTTGGTAGAGAATGGAAAGGGTTCTGTGCTCTGTGCGTTTCTTATTTTTTGAGCCGAGTCAGTTTCAAGTTTCTTCGAATATCAAGGGTGCGACTTATGTTAAGGGGATTATTGCCTTTTCCCGTTGACTCTTAGTTCATCCAGATATTCCAGGTACCTGGCTAAATCGATATTTTTTGGTCTAGGCAAAACTTACGCAAAACTATTTTAACTGCAATTGATCCATGGTTCAAATCTCGGAGTTGAGACAAACTTGTTCTCAGTTTGTATCTTGCGACCAGGACGACATGGTTTGCGACCTGTTTTGAGATGGTCTGCTCATAAATTGTTGCCGGCTGCTCCCTGCAACATGAAATGGTGTAATGTTATAATAATGTGAGAGACTCTCCCAGAGTTCTTACAACAATGTGTGCCCCGTAGACTATGTAACTATGTAAAGAATTAGCAGATAATGTGTTCTCTGAAAAAAAAAAAAAAATGTACTGGATTCAGGGCTGGTTGAAGTTTGCATTCATGAATTGTATTTCTGTCACAAGTGACATAATCTACATTGATGATACTCCTGACATGAAAAAGTTTGCTACTTTGAATGACGTCAATATAAAAGGCATATGTAGTTTCGTCTAATAAAAGCTAACTAAATTTTGAATTTGTGTCCACGAGAAGCACCTACGCTGCAGGCAGAGAAAATTAAAATAGACACAGATAAAAATACAGGTATCAAGTATCGAGAAAAATAAAATAAACTTTATAATATTCGTGTTTAAAGCATTTTAATTAACGACCTTTTACCACATGAGAGTTTCGGGGAAGTTCATATTCCAAATAATTGTTTAGTTATTCTTGTTAATTTTATCTTTTGCTTATTTATCGAGTAGATGTGAAGGTTTCGCCTGTTTTGCTATGACGACTTTGTAAAGTGCGTGGTTTCGTTATTCAAATGATACTGTAACCTCAATATTGTTTGTGATAGGTGTTTGGAGCAGATATGCTGTACCTAACGTGAATACATGATTGTATTTTAAATAGGGATCAATGTTTTCTTGTTGTTCTTTTTCTTTTCATAACAGGATTACAAGTTCTACCGTGAAATCACCTCAACTGTTTGTTCTCTTTCTAGTAGCCTTTTTAATTCCCTGATGTTTTTTTCCTCCCAATAATACACATCTAACCAATCTGTTTTTCTTTATTGTTCACAGGAAATTTAAAGTCAATATTTAAGGGTATTTGAGTGAAATTTCGAGTGTATGGCCGCCATACACGCCTTATATGGACGCTACGCCACTGCATTTTATTATTACTATTTTTATGCGTAACTTACATCGTACTTACATGGTTTGAAAAAAGATTAGAATTTCATTAAAAAAACCAAATTAGTCTGCTTCGCTCGGAATTAAAATAAACGCGTCGACCCAATTTGAAGTGTAATATTTTCGGAAGGTTATTATAATATGATTAAAAACTACCTCACGTCCTAACCTAACCTACCATCGTTAATAAGAAAACGATTAAGACGGTGGTACTAATGTCTACCGAATATACAGGGTGGAAAGCTGATAAGTTTCTACATTGCTTCATTGAAACACAAATAATTAAATGGCCGTTCTTCAAAAGACTTGAAAGTGAGATTCCAATAATGGGAAAACTGGAAAATGAAAGAAAACAAGAAAATTGAACGAAAATTTCAGGCAGTGCACAATAGTCCCTAAGAAATTGTAGATATCTGCTACAATCCCTGTGGATTTTTGTGCACATTTCCATAGAAATATATCCACATTACCTACCCAGAGAAAGTTCACTCAAGTACACCGGGTATGTATGTACACTATTCACACCACCAGTATAAAAAATTATAAAATGTTACAATGTAAATTATTGGACAACAACAAAAAGCTTACCTCTCTGAAGAACATTGGCTATTTTTCGGCCTAACAAGAAACATGAAAATGAAGCTATAAATCAACAAAATTAAGCGACACGGAACACAGCCCGCCCGGCAGTGTTTTTTTGCCAAACTTTATTGTCGTAGATTTAAGGCCAGGCGGTTTTCTCTGGATTTTCAGTTTTGAAGAACACCGTACAGTTTTACATAATGTAATATGTACCTATGTATAATTTTAATTACAGGTATTTTTTATAACTATATTAGCAGCTAGGTGGTAATTAAATCTAGCAATAAAGTTATGTACCTATAAGGTGCTTGTAGTGCGGTGACCTTTGGTCAACACTTTTCAAATCTTGAGGTGATGTTTTTTCATGCTCGACTTCAAACTATCAAAATGGAAAAATATCTGATGACAAGTTGAGATCAAACTTGTAGACAAGAAACCCAAGGAAGTCATTTCAATCATACACCTACTCATAAGAACGAAGAAACCTAGTTAATAAGAGACCAAAATAATTGTGCTTCTAGCTTCCAGGTATTTTAAATTTTAATAATTATGTAAATTAGATCAAAATTACGTTTGAACTGTAAGAAGAAATTTAAAATCAGAGCATACTCGAGAAAAATAAAGCCCTTCAAAATGCCTTCAGCAACGTTATTTTGGTAGAAACTCACTCCAAACACACTGCACCATTTGTCAAACGACCCCATATTCTGTTACGTTTATAACAAAGCTTAAAATAAATAGAGTCGCTAAACTAACTGCCAATGGTTACAGAGTGTTGCAAAAGAAGTATTCAGTAAATTCAGTTCAACTTTGACTGTCTCTTCAATCTCAGCTAACACCTAATTAGTGTACCATGGACATATGGCGAAAAATCGAAAATCCATAGCTAAAAATATACAGACCCAAGAAGATATAGGAAAATATGTGTTTAACGTGACCCGTACTTTACATGGAATCTTAGGTAAGAGTCAACTTGACCTGTTAAACACTGAAAACACTTTTCTTAACTCTTCTAAATATCGCTCTTATCCAATAAAATTGCCTGTGACAAATCTTCCTATAAGGTTCTGTAGTCTTAACAGGAAAATTACTTAATTCTACATTATTTTTGTGGAATTCTTTCAGTCAAATATAGCTAGAGGACTACCTGAAACTTAAGTTGCTCCCAGTACACCTCGTAACGTAAAGTTCGCAACGAATGAAAACAGAACGCTCGTAAATATAATTGATATGGCGCCCCTCGTACGCTTCCAGCTAAAAGTTCTAAAACGCAGAACGACATTAAAAACAAAAGGAAAGATAAAAAAAAGACAACAAAAAACTTGCACTCGAAACAAAGATAGAAATACTCCTTTTGAAGTCTGATATGATTAGGTATTTTCTGAATATAGGCATTCTTTGATCATCTGTTGTGAAAGTTTAGAGGTTTTCCTATTTCTCTTTGGGTGAAACATGAGTACCCTGGGTAAAAATCCAGGGTACGCAGACAATATGATTAGGTATTTTCTGAATATAGGCATTCTTTGATCATCTGTTGTGAAAGTTTAGAGGTTTTCCTATTTCTCTTTGGGTGAAACCTAATTACATATTTGTCAGCAATTTAAACTGTATCCACAAAACCTTCTTTGGCATTCTTATGTCCATCCATTGTTTGCATATTCACTAATTCATTGTTAGTTCCAGATTGATCTTTTGGTTATTTGATGATCAATTCTGACATGGGATGTTTGATTTGTAAATGATTAATTGATTCATCCATCACGTCATCTTTGGTTCAGCGGTTTTCCTCTTTGATCTTATTTAGTTGTTGTCCCACTTTTCCAACATTTTTAGCACCATCTGTTTTTCTCGTTATTGGGGTCATATTGTCTCGGGTGTGTTCATCTATTGACGAAGAACCCAAATTAGGAATTTTGTTAGGTTGGGTTCTTAATTCTTGATTAATTCATGTTTCAAACCATTTTAAAAGAAATCTTTGACCGACTTTTTTGATCTTGAGGATGTGGTTTGGTTGATGAATTTATGATGCTTTTGCTGAGTCTCACTTCCGTTTTACCTATTTCTCTATTAGTTTTGGGCACGATATATGAAACGCAAAATTTACAGAGGTATTTCTTTTTTCTTTTATTGACTACCTTTGCCAAGGATTTTTTACTCACCATCTTACTTATTCCTCTAATAAACTCTAATTAAAGCGTAAAAAGCCTAATCTGAGCGCACGGCAGTGCGCCAGGCCAAGTTCCAGTAAGCACGCCTGTGTATCTTTACACGAACCGATTCGGCAGGTTTTTCTCACCTTCATAGATCGGATTCCTCTAAAGATAAACTTTTGAAATTCAGGGCACATATTTAGGTAAGGTATATAAACATACCTGGAAAATTTGAGCTCTTAATAACAAGTAGTTCCGGAGATATAGAGGCGGAAAAATCGCATTTTTTTTACTCATTCACTCACTCACTCACTCACTCATCAAAATGATTAGGCACTTCCCGATGTCGTAGAAACTTGAAATTTGGCAGGATGGTAGGTCTTAATGAGTAAGTAAAGGGAAAAATCTGAAACTCGGCAAAAGTTGCATCGGGCTCCGCCCACAGGCGGAAATAACCGCTTTTTGGCGGTTTTCACCAAACGGTTAGAGATATCGAAAAAGTTATGAGAGTAGACCCCCCCAAAACCATACCTAAAAACCCCTTTAAAGTATTTTTCGTTAACATGAGAAGAACGGTTAGTGCTTTATCGTATATTTATGCAATTCCACCGCTTTTTTACTGACTAAAGGCTTAGTTAAATAACTGAAATATGGTAGTAGACTTTCCCCATGCCCTATATCATATTGAAGTCCCCAAACAAAGTACTCCGAGTGATTTCACTCGAAAATGATTCCTACTTACCAATACTTACTATACTACTCAAATAAATAAATATACATATACATAAAACATAACCAATTAGCCAATTTTTTAGGTAACTTGTTAATTTTTCAATTACTACGACACATAACAATAGTGTCAAAGAAAGAACTGAATTCTCAGCACACCCTGGAATGATGTTGAAATTCGCTTTAGGAGCGTCAGAAATCATTAGCTCTTCGTTATAGGTTCAACAGGTGTCTTCACTTTATAATAACCGTAGCTACCTCGCATAGCACATTTACCACCGTGACTTTTTTTCTGCACGCGAACTCATCAGGCCTGATGTGCTACTTCGAAGACTAGAAGCACTTCTCAATTTGGGTCAAAAATTCCGCCCCATGCCGAATCGCTATGTAATTTTTGTTCAGAATTTCTATACATTCTTATTTTCTTCTTTTCAAGATGAATCTTCACAAAGTCACGTCAGAATCTTTAAGTTTGTTCCATACATAACGAATTGTTTTTTTTTTTTTTTTTTTTAATCATAAATCAATATTGGAACCTTGAAACCTATAGGTATGTGTGCCAAATGGGTTCCGCGTTTTGATAAGTGGTTTTATTATCTACGTAATTATTATTTTTGAAAATGATATTTCCACGTGGACCCAGTTGGAAATTTTCCTGGCCATTAGACGTTAGAATTGTCTGCTTGGGTATAAAAATGGAATTTCCAAGTACAATATGTTCATATTCTTCATGAGCGTTTGTATACCACACAGCAGACAACTTTAATGATTTGCAGTGAACTTAATCGATAGTGAATTTAAAAAAAAGAATATAAAATTAAAGCAACCAATATAAACGATTCGGGGTAAATAAACAATGCATAGAACCAAATGAACATATTACTATCACAAGTGAGCTACTTAAGTTCCGTAACCTCTGTTACGTTTATAACAAAGCTTAAAATAAATAGAGTCGCTAAACTAACTGCCAATGGTTACAGAGTGTTGCAAAAGAAGTATTCAGCTCAACTTTGACTGTCTCTTCAACCTCAGGGATACATACCTGTGACACCTAATAAATATACCATGGACATATGGCGAAAAATCGAAAATCCATAGCTGAAAATATACAGACCAAAGAAGATATAGGAAAATATGTGTTTAACATGACCCGTACCCCGTACTTTACATGGAATCTTAGGTAAGAGTCAACTTGACCTGTTAAACACTTTTCTTACCAATATAAACGATTCGGGGTAAATAAACAATGCATAGAACCAAATGAACATATTACTATCACAAGTGAGCTACTTAAGTTCCGTAAAATGTGAACCTATTATTGGTTAGGTACTCAGAAAGCACACTCATGCATTTATTGATAAAGTCTCCACATATGTATACCTACGTACAAAGACAAAGAGGTAGTCATCATAAAACCATATGTAGAAACGTCTGATAAACACATAACAGGCGATACACAAATCCGCCCCGGGCGGGAATCGAACCCGCGGCCTAGCGCTTACAAGGCAGACGCACTACCAACTAAGCTAACTAGGCTGGCTCTTAACTCTTTTAAATATCGCTCTTATCCAATAAAATTGCCTGTGACAAATCTTCCCATAAGGTTCTGTAGTCTTAGGAAAATTACTTAACTCTACATTATTTTTGTGGAATTCTTTCATTGTTGAAATTGACCAAGTTTCAACAAGTCAAATATAGCTAGAGGACTACCTGAAACTTAAGTTGCTCCAAGTACACCTCATAACGTAAAGTTCGCAACGAATGAAAACAGAACGCTCGTAAATATAATTGATATGGCGCCCCTTGTACGCTTCGAGCTAAAAGTTCTAAAACGCAGAACGACATTAAAAATAAAAGGAAAGATAAAAAAAAGACAACAAAAAACTTGCACTCGAAACAAAGATAGAAATACTCCTTTTGAAGTCTAGCAGTATATGGGAGGAGAGAGATGGAGAACAAAGCGGAACCAAAAAGACCATTTGAGCCGACATCGGCAAATGGTTTGTGAGGAAAGAGGGATTTCAAAGCAATGTGCTCGGCTTAAAAAGGGAATGCCCCGAATGTCTAAATGAAGAAATAAATAGAAAAATATGCACCATTATAATCACATTTGCTAATTTTTCTTGCCGTTTAGATCTCAGAAAAGAGACTATTATTGGTTAGGTACTCAGAAAGCACACTCATGCATTTATTGATAAAGTCTCCACATATGTATACCTACGTACAAAGACAAAGAGGGAGTCATAAAATCATACGTAGAAACGTCTGATAAACACATAACAGGCGATACACACATACGATACGGACATAAGTTATCCGCTAGCCCGCCTCTCTCTACACATTCATAAGTAAAAGTAGTATTGTCATCTTAACAGCAAAGTTCTTCATGCTGATTGGCTGAAATCTAATGACAGTCCCCTACATGAGTTATATTCGGTCTCTCCTGTGTACGGGGTCTTTGGGAATATCGCTTGGTGATGATGTTGCTTAGAAGCTCAGAAAATGTTGCTTCGATTGTTGATAATATTGTTTAGATTGTTGATACTGTTGATAGATGTCGCGTGAGGTTCCACTACTTGGTCACGAGATTTGTTTTCTAACTCCATGGTTTTTATGGGTATATCTCTTTTTTTATATTTTCTTGGTTAAGGTTTCTTTTTATGTTTGGAATTTCTCGTGGTTTTTTTCTCATCCTCAATTTTATTTTCTATCCATTTTTCAAGTATGAGTGCTTGCTGTCAGCTTAGATGCTTAGAACAAGATGTTCCATTACGCTAACAGTTCAATAGAACATCTCTTTATTGATAAAATTTTGTTTACAATATCCTCGTGACACCCTTCTGGGCAGAGGTTCCCCTTGTTTTCCAAGGGATTAGGGTAGTATAAATGGTCATTTTCTGCAATGACAAATCTGCAAGTTCTTCCTTTAGTATATCGTGCATTCGTGCACCCTATATGTTTTATCAGCCGCATTATCATGTTTGTCTATGTGTTGTGTGTTAAAGTGTAGGCATAGCATAATGAATTGCTTTTGTATTTCTGTTCCAAGCGATGATATATCAACTCTTGTGTTTATTAAAGTCTCTTTGGAAAGTTGTGTCTTGAGAGTTGAGACTTCATGTATATTTTTTTTATTATTATTATTTTTTTTCTTATTCTTCCCATGGCTCTGATGGTTTGTAAAAATGCAATGTTAGGTAGGTATGTATCTGTTTTGTACCAATGTTCCTGTATAGCTATCTACTATTATTAACTACTAGCTGAATTCCGTCGCTTCGCTCCGGAATCCCGCTAGTTCATCCCGAGGCATGGCCAAACTTGTGGAAAAGGCATGGCCGAACTTGTAGTTGTCAAACTAAAAACATAAACGAAACTCAAATATTAGGGGAGCGAGGAAAAGTTTTCTCTCCCGCAGTCTTTGCACTCTGTGTATTTCTTATGGTGATTTTAGTGATCAAAAATTGATCATATCTCAGGATCGGTTTAGATTTTCGCAAAATCCTTTCTTATTGCACACCTAGACCATAAAAGGAATATTCCTACCAAATTTCAGCTTTCTAGGTGTTGTGGTTCTAGAGATAGAGCGATCAGTGTGTGAACTATGAAATGTGAAATGTGAATGAGTGAATGGATCTCGTTCTTATAATATAAGATGTATCTTCTCTGCTTAGTACCTATATGAGTTTCGATTTTAGTTCTGTATGGCTCTGATGGTTTGTAAAAATGCAATGTTAGGTAGGTATGTATCTGTTTTGTACCAATGTTCCTGTATAGCTATCTACTATTATTAGGTATCTCCGTATCTATGTATCTTCTCTGCTCAGTACCTATATGAGTTTCGATTTTAGTTCTGTGAATTACGAAAGGGTAATTAAAGTGGATTGTTAATTTTATCTTTTGCTTATTTATCGAGTAGATGTGAAGGTTTCGCCTGTTTTGCTATGACGACTTTGTAAAGTGCGTGGTTTCATTATTCAAATGATACTGTAACCTCAATATTGTTTGTGATACGTGTTTGGAGCAGATATGCTGTAACGTGAATACATGATTGTATTTTAAATAGGGATCAATGGTTTCTTGTTGTTCTTTTTCTTTTCATAACAGGATTACAAGTTCTACCGTGATATCACCTCAACTGTTTGTTCTCTTTCTAGTAGCCTTTTTATGTTTCCTGATGTTTTTTCCTCCCAATAATACACATCTAACCAATCTGTTTTTCTTTATTGTTCACAGGAGCACCCAGGACTCCGTGGTACCCCACTTGCCATGCTAGCAGCTCAATGTAACAAATTGTCAAACAAATCGCCTCCACCCCTAGCGGACGCTGCTGTTGGCAAGGGATTTCATCCGTGGAAGAAATCCCCCCAGAGTGCAGGAGGTAACAGTACAACCCCCGCTCAACTTGGCAGTCTAAGTCCCACCTCGCAACGCAACACCAACTCCTCCACACCCAACAACACCTCCACCTCGAGTAACAATAATAATAACACCTCATACACCTCCAGAGTGATTACCTCCTCCTGTGCGGCAACGCCTACCTACTCAACCTCCGGTGATATTTACTTCTCAGGCTCCCAGAACGACAACTCCCATCAGTTACTAGGCAAGGCTGTGGAAAGTCATCACCTGGGCTCAATGTACAGTCGTCACCCGTATGAGTCGTGGCCTTTCAACACGATGACAAGCTCGTCGCATCACAAGCCTGGGGACGGTATGAATACAGGATGGTGGGATGTGCCGGCTGGAGGATGGCTAGATATGAGTGGTGGCATGCACGCTCAGATGGCCGCCAACTATGCTGCTAGTTCTGACTATAGTCTGTCGCATAGCATCGCTTCCAATCACTTGCTCACCTCCGGGCAACATCTGCTCAATGATACCTACAAGTCCATGCTCCCTGCCCAGTCTAGCTTCAGTATACCTCACCCTACCCCTCCTACACCTGCCCCTACCACCCCCACACCTCGGACTAGATTGTATATGAAACTGATAAACTATTGTAAATGTCGCCGTGTTTATTATTATTGTAATGCTATTGATATGTTGAACAAAACAAAAAAAAAACACAATTCAAATTTATTTTAAGAAAGCTTTAAAAAGTGTGTTATTTTCTTTCAAAAGAGTCACTCCATCCAGCTGAAATCATTTGTTATTTTAAGGTTTTTAAAGTTTAAATTTTAAGGCATAACTGATGAAGGTGTGTCCACACTTACCGCAACGGCTGGTCCACTATGTTTGGACAAACATTAAGGTTTTAATTTACGGGAGTTCAACCCTCCGTTCGGCGACAAGCTACCCACCTTCAAACATTAACCTTACCAAGCTTGAGTGTGGGGCGGGAAAAGCCAGCAGCATGCGAGATTGCCCAGATAGTCATCCATCCGGATACCAATGTTGCTTAACTTCAGTGATCCACTGGGAACTGGTACATTCAACATGCTATCGCCGCGCCGCCAACGGTGACTAGCTGAAACGAACCGCAGTCAACCATCGTGAGGACTTGTGCTTGTTCTTTTCAAGCAGAGAGAGCCTAATCTCATAAAGCTCAGTTAAGTCTGTATAAATACCTCCCCCATTTAGTGTCACCATTGTTTATAGTTTATTCCTTGTTTATGATATCGTCTAAAATTCCAAATTCTCCGTCTTCACTTGAGTGATTATTACATGGAGGGCGAAAAGAATAAAGGGAGGGGGAGCGAGACCTCACAAGTCAAATAAGAGAAGGGGAAGAAAAAGAGGACAGAGGGGGTGGATGAGATCAGGAAGGGAGAAAACATCCGAGGGAAGATGAGGAGGTGGAGGTGTAATCAATACAAATAAATTAAAATTAATTAAAGACCTAACTAGAATAATAAGAGTTCAAGTTAAAATTCAGGCAAAAACAATGCACAAAATTGATTTTACTTAAACAAACCGCCCTGATGTTTCTTAGTCATATGATTTTGACACCCTGAAGTTATGGAATGGCTGTCATAATTTTATGAAATAATTAAATCATTTACCAATAATTATGAAATATTTATTAAATTAAATCATATTTCTCATTGAGTTCAAATTAAAATCACAATTTCTTTGGATGCGTTTGTCACTCGGAATTATGAGTGTAGTGAAATTGAGACTGAGATGGGCGTAAGAAGTCCGCACAGGTGATATACAGAGTGATTCAAAAAGGGAAATAGATACTCGGATATTTTCTTTTCTCAATATTGGATACATCCTCTATACGTAATTTTCTATTAGTGGAGATGTCAAATTCAACAAATTCTCAAAAGAGAAGTACACTATCCAATCATTATCTCGGTAATCTCTTTAATTCTGGAGTGAGAAGTCAGATTGTAATCTGGGATAACTAAATGTTTGCTTATTGGATTATTGAATCGAGTGTGCCCACATACTCTTAGTATTATTTAATTTAATTTAGACCCTTTGGATTTGGATAAAAGGCCATAATTGTAAGTAAAAGGGCTCAAAAATAGTTCGAACTTCTCTGGACTTTAGATTTAGGCCCAAGTCGTTCAAAATTGGCAGAAATATTCGATAAGTTATGTAGATTAAAAGTGTCCCAGGGGCCGGTTTAAGAAATGTACGGTTCGGCCGTTATTCTGGGCCAAAGTTCCGATATTCCGAGGTAAACTCGAGAAAAAGCTCAAAAGGTGTGCACGGTTCTCAGGGCTTTACCTTTCGTCTCAGGTTTATTAAAATTGGTGAAACTAGTAAACTTTGTATCTTACAAAATCAAAATGATAAAAGATCTACTTAATTATAAAGTGGAGCTTCTTCAGTAGCAAAACTAATATTGCTTTTAGGGAGCTCACCCTGAATTCCGGGAGCTGATGTGGATTCACCACAGAACATCACTCACACATTAACATAATGCATAATTTATGCAAAACTTCTCACTGTTATACAGTATTGTTAATGATGGACACCCCACTGAGAGCAATAAACATCACTACAAACCAACAAAGGGGCGAACGGAGAATCCACAATCCATTGAATCCAGCAGGGTTGCCAGATTGGGGATGTGAGTGAGCGTCACAGGAATTTTTGGATGTTGGTCTGATGGTCAGTCGTGATAGCATGTTGAATGCACCAGTTCTAAATGGATTACTGGAGTTAATCAACGTTCCGTGTATCCAGATGGGTGACGACCATCTTTGTTGGCTGTTGGACCAGTTAGTTCCAGATTGATCTTTTGGTTATTTGATGATCAATTCTGACATGGGATGTTTGATTTGTAAATGATTAATTGATTCATCCATCATGTTATCTTTGGTTCAGCGGTTTTCCTCTTTGATCTTATTTAGTTGTTGTCCCACTTTTCCAACATGTTTAGCACCATCTGTTTTTCTCGTTATTGGGGTCATATTGTCTCGGGTGTGTTCATCTATTGACGAAGAACCCAAATTAGGAATTTTGTTAGGTTGGGTTCTTAATTCTTGATTAATTCATGTTTCAAACCATTTTAAAAGAAATCTTTGACCGACTTTTTTGATCTTGAGGATGTGGTTTGGTAGATGAATTGATGATGCTTTTGCTGAGTCTCACTTCCGTTTTACCTATTTCTCTATTAGTTTTGGGCAGATATATGAAACGCAAAATTTACAGAGGTATTTCTTTTCTTGATTAATTCATGTTTCAAACCATTTTAAAAGAAATCTTTGACCGACTTTTTTGATCTTGAGGATGTGGTTTGGTTGATGAATTGATGATGCTTTTGCTGAGTCTCACTTCCGTTTTGCCTATTTCTCTATTAATTTTGGTCACGATATATGAAACGCAAAATATACAGAGGTATTTCTTTTTTCTTTTATTGACTACCTTTGCCAAGGATTTTTTACTCACCATCTTACTTATTCCTCTAATAAACTCTAATTAAAGCGTAAAAAGCCCAATTTATCTTTCAGGAAGGCGAATTAAGTAAAATTTTCCACAAAATAAAGGTTTTAAATAGTTAATGATGGCTGTCTTATATTAATTTAATTATTTATCTATTTCCTAAGATCTCATAATATTTAATTCAAACTCTGATCTCACCACTTTTATAGGCCGACATTTTTGGAAAGGAACTTGGCCTTTTTTTTCACATTTGTGTTTTTGTAGGGGTTTATCTTTCAGGAAGGCGAATTAAGTAAAATTTTCCACAAAATAAAGGTTTTAAATAGTTAATGATGGCTGTCTTATGTTAATTTAATTATTTATCTATTTCCTAAGATCTCATAATATTTAATTCAAATTGTTTTCACTAAGATACGTTTAATTAATTTTTTATTCATGTAATTTTTGAAAAGTACCAACTTGGAATCTTCAATTTGAGTCTTTCTATTATTATAATCATCTAGTTGAGAAACTGCATACTAGGAAAATCAATACGTCCAGTTTTATAGTTTTTCAACCAAGAAGAAAGTTGTTATTATGATTACTTAGATTTTAGTCCTCACTAGGAGACATTTTCTGATTCAGTACCTATTTGGCTACATACATACTAATATTAACTATTATTATAATCATCTAGTTGAGAAACTGCATACTAGGAAAATCAATACGTCCAGTTTTATAGTTTTTCAACCAAGAAGAAAGTTGTTGTTATTATGATTACTTAGATTTTAGTCCTCACTGGGAGACATTTTCTGATTCAGTATTTGGCTACATACATACTAATATTAACACATAAGTTATCCGCTAGCCCGCCTCTCTCTACACATTCATAAGTAAAAGTAGTATTGTCATCTTAACAGCAAAGTTCTTCATGCTGATTGGCTGAAATCTAATGACAGTCCCCTACATGAGTTATATTCGGTCTCTCCTGTGTACGGGGTCTTTGGGAATATCGCTTGGTGATGATGTTGCTTAGAAGCTCAGAAAATGTTGCTTCGATTGTTGATAATATTGTTTAGATTGTTGATAATGTTGATAGATGTCGCGTGAGGTTCCACTACTTGGTCACGAGATTTGTTTTCTAACTCCATGGTTTTTATGGATATATCTCTTTTTTAATATTTTCTTGGTTGAGGTTTCTTTTTATGTTTGGGATTTTTCGTGGTTTCTTCTCATCCTCAATTTTATTTTCTATCCATTTTTCAAGTATGAGTGCTTTATTTAGACTTTGGGAATATCGCTTGGTGATGATGTTGCTTAGAAGCTCAGAAAATGTTGCTTCGATTGTTGATAATATTGTTTAGATTGTTGATACTGTTGATAGATGTCGCGTGAGGTTCCACTACTTGGTCACGAGATTTGTTTTCTAACTCCATGGTTTTTATGGGTATATCTCTTTTTTTATATTTTCTTGGTTAAGGTTTCTTTTTATGTTTGGAATTTCTCGTGGTTTTTTTCTCATCCTCAATTTTATTTTCTATCCATTTTTCAAGTATGAGTGCTTGCTGTCAGCTTAGATGCTTAGAACAAGATGTTCCATTACGCTAACAGTTCAATAGAACATCTCTTTATTGATAAAATTTTGTTTACAATATCCTCGTGACACCCTTCTGGGCAGAGGTTCCCCTTGTTTTCCAAGGGATTAGGGTAGTATAAATGGTCATTTTCTGCAATGACAAATCTGCAAGTTCTTCCTTTAGTATATCGTGCATTCGTGCACCCTATATGTTTTATCAGCCGCATTATCATGTTTGTCTATGTGTTGTGTGTTAAAGTGTAGGCATAGCATAATGAATTGCTTTTGTATTTCTGTTCCAAGCGATGATATATCAACTCTTGTGTTTATTAAAGTCTCTTTGGAAAGTTGTGTCTTGAGAGTTGAGACTTCATGTATATTTTTTTTATTATTATTATTTTTTTTCTTATTCTTCCCATGGCTCTGATAGTTGTGTCGCGCTATGGCGTCTATAGCATGACCCTGTATAAAGTGAAAATATAAACACTTTAAACATAAACATGAATAATATTATTTATTAATGAATTTATTTAATTTAGACATCCTTTGTCTTTCCGGGTCGGGACAGTAAGACTTGTAACTTGTAAGTATCCAGTGTTTAACATAAGGAAATAATATGTCTTTTTTCCCTCACGGAAGAACTTTCAACGTTTTCAAAGGCGTTATCAGCGTACAGTGTTAACTCCTTTACGAAGTTTACCAAATATTACTTGTATTTTTTTTTTTGTTTTTTGTAATCGATGATGGGGCATTGAACCCGGAAAAGAATAAATATATTTTAGTGCCAAAACACGTTTTGAGGTCCCTAGAGCCTAAATCCAAAGTTTCAGCCATTGGTCCGTGTGTGTGTCTGTGTGTCTGTCCTTCCGTCTGTCTAACTGTCTGTAAACAAAATATCTCGAGAATGGTAAGAGCTAGAGACTTGAAATTTCAAGAAGAATTAAGATGAGACATCCTGTGCCTGTGCTGTAAGTATGATATGCTGTAAGCCAGAGTGCTAACCTATGAACCTATCGCCAGCCCTGGAACTTTATAAACACACTGTATGATTATTATTATTATTATTATTATTATTATTATTTCATGTGAATTGTTCAGAACAATAAATTTGGATTCTGAGAGAAAGGTTCTGTATTTTGAATGGTTTTGTTTGAAGAATGAAAGTACACTTCACTTTTGTACACTCCATTTTGTTGCAATGTTGCTTTTCCAAATTTCCTCCATACTATTTACCATTCTACCTCTAATCAGCAAAAAATTAGTACATAAATAAATATTGCGAATTTCGAAGTGCAAAGTTATAATGTTGCTTTTAGGGATGAGGAACTCTCTCTCTCCCCCTCTCTTTCTCTCTCTCTCTACTACTCATCTCAATAAACGAGGACAGTTTATTAATAAAGTTAGTAAGACTTCCTCCCCTCCCTCCCACTCCTTCTTTATCCTCTGCCTTCCATCTCCCCCACCCGCATTGGCACCCTCTTATTCCATTCCTTCCTTTCCACCCCCTTTCTGTTTCCTTCCCCACCCTCAGTTCCTCCCACGATCAAATTGAATAAAGCTAAACTCCTCATTTCGTACCTCTTTCCCACCTCTCTTCCTCATATGCCCTCCACACCCCCGCCCGTCCCTCCCCCTCTCACTCCAATCCAATCATTTAGTCCGAGAACGTCTCAATTTCGAAGACCCCATGTGCACGCTGTTGGTATTAGTGGGGGATTACCCTCCCAGTATAGTATCCTCTTCATAATTGTCTCGTCTATTTGGGTGGTAGACTGGAGGGGTGGTATCACTTGGATGGGTGTGTGGGGGTATAACTTGTAGCTAAAAGTTTCTCTGGAGGGTATCGCTGCAGAATAATAATGGAGTGTCTTTGTACGATGCGAAATTGAAAAACTGGAGTCTTTTCCAGTTCTCGAACTTTTGCAGAATCGGGAAAAAATTGAGAGATGTTCCCGAAACTTGGAGGATCTTGTTGAATTTCAATAATGTCAATGAATTTACTGTCGTCAATAAATTTCCTATTGAATATGACAAGTTAAGCTTTGTGCTCGTTGTCCGAAGGCGACTCGTAAACGAACAACGACTTATTTATCATCCTTCTCCTCCAAAGTTGTTGGAAAACGTTGCACATCGCTTACAATCTTACAAAGGTTTACCGTTTGACCGGTTGTAACAAATTCGAGACAGATTGACTTTAAAAATTTTCATTACTAACAATTTGTAATACACATTATCGTTCACTAGGTAAAGGTGAAAAGCTAAAATAGGTACCTAGGTATCTAATACCTAATAAGTAAGGGTATTTGAGTGAAATTTCGAGTGTGTGGCCGCCATACACGCCCTACATGGACGCTACGCCACTGATACCTATTCTAAAAATCCATTGTAACAATTCATTTGACTGAGACAGCCGACTCAACGTCATATGCAATACAAAAGTCCAATATGAAAGGATAAACTTTTTTTTGAGGGGCTTTACATGAATTTTGGGGTATCAAAAAACAATTTTTAGATTATATTTGGGGTAAGGGAAGAAGTGTGATGTGCACACCAATTTTTACTTTCTATTTTTTCAATTAAATTCACCACAGTAGTTTAAGCATTTTTTATGGCGTTTGTTTGCAACTGGTTGTTCTGTGGGAAACGATTCACACGAAGTGACGAGTTGCAGCGACATCTCCGCACACATACGGGGGAGAAGCGGTTTGCATGTCCGATATGTAACAAGCGGTTCATGCGTTCCGATCATCTCGCGAAGCATGTCAAGACACATAATGCGAACGGAACCAAGAAGGGAAGCTCAGAGTCCTGTTCAGACTCGGAAGAGAATAGCAATAGTCAAGAAATAGTCAACTCTCCCACCTCCATGAATCACACGCCCCCTCCACTCTCTGGTCTGGAGATGGATGTGAAGCCAGGCCTGGTCTGAGCCCGGTGGGGTCCGACGCTGCTCTATCAGTACCCGCATTAGCGTCCGGCCCTACCATCTTACCCTCATCCTTATATGAGACGTGCCATGTGTTTTAATAAAGTTAGGTTCAGTGTAAATTGTTTCAATGTAGATAAAAATATAATTATTACTCTACGTTTAGTCTTGTTTAATAGATAGATAAATAAATTAGCTAATACAACCATCATGTTCGCATGTGAGATATGAGAGGAGTTTTTCAGTTGCTGATTGATGTCCAACCACGAAAATGATATAATAATAGACAAGGGTAAAACAATACAGTTTAATGGATCAATCAACTTGTAGTAATATTTACCTCTAATATCCAAAATCTTCAAAGGTAGCAACTTACTCATCCCTTTAGTCTTGTCTGTGAAAAATAACTGAGACCGTAAACGAACACCATCCCACTACCGTCCGTAGGTAACTTGTTAATTTTTCAATTACTACGACACATAACAATAGTGTCAAAGAAAGAACTGAATTCTCAGCACACCCTGGAATGATGTTGAAATTCGCTTTAGGAGCGTCAGAAATCATTAGCTCTTCGTTATAGGTTCAACAGGTGTCTTCACTTTATAATAACCGTAGCTACCTCGCATAGCACATTTACCACCGTGACTTTTTTTCTGCACGCAAACTCATCAGGCCTGATGTGCTACTTCGAAGACTAGAAGCACTTCTCAATTTGGGTCAAAAATTCCGCCCCATGCCGAATCGCTATGTAATTTTTGTTCAGAATTTCTATACATTCTTATTCAGGTGGGCCAATAAATGGTACGTTTTTTAGGTGGGCGAATAAATGGTACACTTACCCTAGTTCGTTTGAAATGGAAAATGGCAGCATAGTTAGATCGTAAGCTCTAGGTCGCAGGTTCGCTTCCCACCCGGGGCAACCTTCATCATAAACAGATAACTACCGTTCTCGGAACGACTGGCTTTCTCCTATCCTGTCCACCTTCTCTCTTCAATTTCGGGACGATAAGACCTTTGCTGTTACAAATCCCCCTGTCAAACCTCTGAAACGACAGAATTTATGTGTATCACTACCATACGGACCACCCTGTATAATATATGCAAGCTTACATTTAATTCATATCCACGAGGATTAATTACTCTGGGGTAACATTCCATGTTAACTTCCACACTTACCCCTCGCGTTCCTGTTACCCGTCCCTACCATATTACCCCCTTCTACCCGAGTTGATAATACCGCCAGTGTTACTCCATGTCCTGACGATATTACCCTTCCTAGCCCAGTCACCCCACCCGTTCCTACCCTTCTACCCGAGTTGATAATACCGCCAGTGTTACTCCATGTCCTGACGATATTACCCTTCCTAGCCCAGTCACCCCACCCGTTCCTACCCTGACTTACAGCGTTACCGCTCCTGATCATATTACCTCACCTGTCTCCTGGTCATATTACCCCTTGCGTTCATATTACCCCCTCCTGCCCTACTTACACATCTCACCAGTGTTACTCCATGTCACGGGGTTATGTTACCCCGTTCACATTTACCCCACCCAGCCCTATTTTGTCACCCACCCTCATGTCGTGAATTTTTCATGCAAATCTCAATACATGAAAAATGTGAAATGCGTGAAAACTAACACCTATAGCGTGCTGCCTCCGGGCTGGAATTGTCGTAATGTACGCTACTCTAGGTTAATTTATTTTGAAAATTATTATTGTGGAAAAAAAAGGAAAAATAAAAAAATAATAATAAAAAAAATAATAAAATAAAAAAATAACACCCCGATGTTTTTACAGCCTGTGTCAACTGAAATGAAATCGCTTGTTTTTTTTATATATATACCTATATATTTTTTATGACTAGTGCTCAACGTTGCATGAAAAAAATGTACCTGAGTAAACAAAATTAACTGGAAGTTATAGAGCTCATATTTCACAGAGAGGATGCTCGAGTAGGGTTGGGTGGGGATAATTGAGCCCGAGGGGGTAACGGGAACATTGCAAGTGTTAGGGGAAAGTGGGGAAAATTGAGCCGGGGGTGATGACACCACTAGCTACTAGGTTGAGACTTGGAGTAGTGGATGAAAAATGTACGCTACTAAAGTAATTTCTAAAGTAGGTAAATCAAACTCCTATCAGTAGTTTTTTTTTATGTCTGATAGAGGGAACCAGGTATAGGTTTTATTGGCCCGAGAGAAGAAAGAAGAAAGACAGGATAGGAGAAAGCCAGCCGTTCCGAGAACGAACCTTATCTCACTTATCTGATTGACATAAAATCCCTCGCCAGGCGGGAGCATTGAATTTCCATAAAATAGTTTCCTTTTAAACCTACCTTGGAAAGTAACTTTTCTAGAGGTAAACTTATACATCGAAAGTTCATTTCAGGATCGAAATTTATTTCATCTCATTTCATGATCGAAATTTATTTTATTACCCAAATGTTTGACGTTTGGGATATCAGAACATTCAGAACTCCAGATAAAAAGTTTTGGTTGATAATAAAAGAGGAAAAAAAATGGTATCTTGGGTACACTCCCGAGCGAAAAATTAGGGACAAATTTGACTCCCGGACTTTTTCAATACCAACAATCTTACGTATTCTTGAGAGTTCATTGCAACGGTCAATACATTAATTAGACTTGTTTCTCTTGTTTCCTGTTTCTTGTTCCTTCCTGACTTCCTGACAATGTTTCTCTTGAAAATGAGCCAACGGGAAAACCAACATTGCATTGGCCTTACCATAATTAAGGCCTTTGGTTTCTACTCTAAAGGTGTCCAAACATAGTCAACGCGACGGTCGGTCGACCATGTGTGGACACACCTTTAGGTCTAGAACAAGAGGAGATGTGGTTGGGTAAACGACACAAATGCGGAAAAAAAAATTAAATGAAAAAGAAATTCCTGTCCCCATTTTTTCGTTCCCGAGTATACAATCCAGATTAGAGAGATCTCCAAGTTTTCCATACACAAGTGTATTATTTATTTATTTATTCATAGGATTTGGTACTTTTTTGCTCATTCATCATGATCATCCCGATGTATAGAAAATTTTCCAAATGGATTTCGGAGAAAAAGTTTTCCGTTGGTTTGATGTAAATGTTGGTATTGAAAAGAACAACTCAGACGCAGGAGAAGAAGAAGGAGGAGAAGAAGAAAAAGGAGGAGGAGAAGGAGAAGAATAAGAAGAAGAAGGAGAAGGAGGAGAAGAAGAAAAAGGAGGAGAAAAAGGAGGATGAGAAGGAGAAGACGAAGACGAAGAATAAGAAGAAGAAAAAAGAGGAGGAAGAAGAAGGAGAAGGAGGAGAAGACGCCGACGCGGAGAAGGGAGGAGAAAAAGAATAAGAAGGGGAACAGGGAGGAGGAGGAAAAGAAGGAGGAGAAGAAAGAGAAGACAACGAAGAAGAAGGAGAAGGAGAAGACAACAAAGAAGAAGAAGAAGAAGAAGAAGAAGGAGGAAGAAGAAGAAGAAGAAGGGGAAAGAGGAGAAGAAGAAAATTTTGAAACATTTCTCTCGTATGAGATTCAATGATAGGAGTATAGAGACTATAGAGTATAGGCCAATATACGACTGAGGAAACATAGCTGATGAAAATTGCAGCTATTATATAGGTGAATGGGAATCGGAGCTAAAGGTATGTAGGTAAAAGGAAATCAGCTATTGGTAAAAGGAAAACAGCAATACGAGTAGATAATACTCGTATGTATGTAAGTTAGTTTGGTGAAACTCTTTTGGCGGTCACGTCAAGAGAAATAAAGAAGATTTTCCGAGTCACATTACCATTGACAACAACAAGTTCGAAAGTGTATCGAATTTATTTGGGAGTTACACTAACCCAGGATCATCGGGAAGATACAGTAGGTAATCCAAGCCAGATTGAATGCAGCAAATTGAATTTTCCATGCGAGTAAGAAATTGTACACCCTAGTTCACAAAGGGTACAAGTGAATTTTTTTTCGAAATCGAGTTATGTGTTAAAATGGGTTAATGAAAGATTTATAAACACGGAGCACAAACGATACTTCGTAAAAATAATACCTAGGTAATTAGGTATACCTAGGTATCATTTTTATTAATCCATTTTAACACATAACTCGATTAACCCATTTTAACACATAACTTGATTTCGAAAAAAAATGTCACTTGTACCCTTTGTGAACTAGGGTGTACATATGTATAATAGAAAGTAAAAAGTGACTCGTTGTTCAGCCACCTAATAGCAATAATGGTGTTGCAGTAAAGTTCAAGACTAATGGGTGGGTGGAAGTTGAAAGGAAATAGCTAATTTCCCTCTCTCTTTCCCTCTCCCTCCCCCCCCCCTCTCTCTCTCCCTCTCTCTCTCGCTCTAGAAGCAAGAACATAATGTCGACTAAACTTGCAACTTGCATCAAGTGCAAGTTACATTTGTTGCATGGTTTATGTTTGACCCAATATAGGGTGCAACTTTAACTGCTGAATAAGCAGAGAGAACCTTTTCAAGTGCAAATTTGGGGAGTGGGGGGGGGGTTCCGGTCTGTTTTATTGTAGGGTCCACTCAGCAATGAGGATGATTTTATTGAGATACCTGCTTTATAAGCAATGGCAGCATAGGGTAAGTCTTCCTCTATCTTCTATTCTGTCAGATTTCTCCTCGTTATTACGAAACCAGGCAGATACCACAACTGCCACAAGAGAAAAAATGCTGAAACCCTCAGGAGTCTCAGGACGTCTCTTCCCGGTAAAGTTTTCTAATTAATCTGACGTCGTGTCGTCGAGGACGTCAAGTCATGTCGTCGAGTCATGACGTCGTGATGTATGTGTGGAGAATGTGTGACAACGTGTGAATAGGGGGAGTAATTAAAACCGAAAAATCTGCATTCTGTGTGAAGATGTGGTGTCAGGACATGGAAAGAATGAAGCCAAGTGCGGTTTGAGTTTTAATTTGACGATTTTTTCTTAAATAGAAGAAGAGAGAGAAATTGAGAAGAGGGAGAGTTGTGATGTGAAAGACAAAAAGAGAGAAGAGGAAGACAAGAGGGTAGAGATAAAGGAAGAAAAAGAGAGAGAGAGAAAGAAAGAGACTAGAGAGAGAGATGGAGAGGAAGGGAGCCAAGAGAGAGAAAGATATTAAGAAAGAGAGAGAGAGAGGGGGGAGAGGGAGAAAATTAGAAAAGGTAGAACATTCTGTGTGAAGATGTGGTGTCAGGACATGGAAAGAATGAAGCCAAGTGCGGTTTGAGTTTTAATTTGACGATTTTTTCTTAAATACATAGAAGAAGAGAGAGACATTGAGAAGAGGGAGAGTTGTGATGTTAAAGACAAAGAGAGAGAAGGGGAAGACAAGAAGGGGGGGAGGTAGAGATAAAGGAAGAAAAAAAAGAGAGAGAGAGAAAGAAAGAGACTAGAGAGAGAGATGGAGAGGAAAGAAGCCAAGAGAGAGAAAGCTATTAAGAAAGAAAGAGAGAGAGAGAGAAAGAGGGGGGGGAGGGAGAAAATTAGAAAAGGTAGAACTTAAGACGTTAAAATATTTTCGTGCAAATCACACCTCTTTGTTGTTTTTCTGATTCGGGTCATTACGCCAACAATACATAACACTTCTCTTTCAAAAGATTTCTCCATCTTTTTTTCTCACTCCCTTTCCATACAGAGGGAAAGGATGGAATTGAACTTTGATGAAAACTGAGGAAGATGATGAAAATAATGTGTTCAGAGGAGTAGAGGAGGAGAAGGATGAGAACAAGGAAGAAAAAGAAAAGAAGGGGAGGGGAAAGAGGACGAAGAAAGAGGAGAACGAAGGAGAAAAGGAGAGGGGAGACAGAAGTAGAGGAGAAAGAAGGAGAAGAAAAGGCGAATGAGGAAGAAGATGAGAAAGAAGAGTACGAAACTACGAGGACAAGGAGGAGGAGGAGAGGGAGACCAAGGAATTGGAGGAAGAGAAAAGAGAAGGAGGAAGAGGAGAGAAGGAGGGGGAGTAAGTGGAGGAGGAGTAGAGGAGGAGGAGTAGGTGGTATATTTCCCTATGATGCACACCAGACCTCCGCATGCATGCCTCAGACTTTTAATGAAAGCTGATACCATACTCGTACTAATTTCTTTTCTGAAAAACTTGTGTACAGAAAAAGAAAATCTAATTAAGCTTCGGAAAAAACGTGGTGCGAATAATTAAAAATCCGAGGCGGAAGTCGAGAAAATCTAACCTTTACCTAACAACGAATGGGAAAGTTAGAAATCTTTACCTAACACCGCTGCAAAGTTAGAAATCTTTACCTAACAACCAGCGGAAAAGTTAGAAATCTTTACCTAACAACGCTCGAGAGTTGGGAATCTTTACCTGACATAGCTTGGAAGATAGATATCTTTACCTAAGAACACCGCTTGAAAGTTCGAAATCTTTATTTGACACAGCTTGAAAGTTAGAAACCTTTACCTAACACCGCCGCTGCAAAGTTAGAAATATTTACCCAACAAAGCTAGGAATTTAGAAATCTTGGAAAGTTAGAAATCTTTACCTAACACCGCTGCAAAGTTAGAAATCTTTACCTAACAACCAGCGGAAAAGTTAGAAATCTTTCCCTAACTACGCTTGAGAGTTGGGAATTTTTACCTGACATAGCTTGGAAGATAGATATCTTTACCTAAGAACACAGCTTGAAAGTTCGAAATCTTTGTTTGGTAGAAGAGAAAAAGAACAATTCAAGCTTCTAACAAATATGTTTAATGGTAAGCTGAATTGCCCCCTACATCCTGGAAAAATTGCAAATACGAATCCCTAATAACAGACTAAGAATATGTTAAGGAGGTCCAACTTTCCAAATACCGAATCGGAAAAACGTAAACTTATTTAAATCGCCTATTATATCTGCAATATCTGCATGTCCTCATTTTTCCTTCTGTATGACTTTGAAACATCACCCAAGTAAGCGCAACTGTTCTATTGAGTAGCGCAAGAGTAAAGGTAATGTTACACCAAACGCGCATCGTTTGCAAACGTCCCATCACTGTTGTGGTGTGAGTGTTAATGTTTTATAGCCCAAACCCAAACTCCTACGTAGCGTAGGAGGTATTTTCGCAAACAATAATTGTTCAATTATTGTTTGCGACCAGAGGTCGAGAGGTTACTGGAAATTTTCTTCTCCATGAATATGATTGCGTTCGAGCTGACCCTAATTTCCTCGCTTTCCAGTGTTTTGAACACAAAACAAGCTATTACATTATGTTGTTTCCATATAGCCTGGAGTTGGTTATACAAACGCGTATGGTGAAATATCAAAGTAGTAACTATAGGAAAGTGATTATACGCCAGCACGTTGAATGCCCCAGGTTCCAATGGCTCAACGTTCCTAAAGAGTTAAACAACGTTCCGCGAAGTTGGCAATCGGATGGGTGACCTTCTCGACAGTAAGTTACTTCTAATTTGCTTTTCCCGGCGCCACTCAGGCTTGGTGAGGTTGAACTTGAGTAGACGAGGCGAGTAGCTTGTCACCAAATGGAGGATACAATTCCCGTCACTTAAAACCTGAGCAGTTTTACAATGAAGTCGTCACACCCCTTAGGCCAGCCACTTCTTTTTTTTTTTTTTTTTTTTTTTTTCAAACGGGACAATTTTTTTATTATTTTTTGAATACATTGAGTACAATCTCCTGACGGAAAATCTTGACTTGAAAACTTTAGAAGGTAGAAGAGAAAAAGAACAACTCAAGCTTCTAACAAATATGTTTAATGGTAAGCTGAATTGCCCCTACATCCTGCTCTATGACTTTGAAACATCACCCAAGTAAGCGCAACTGTTCTATTGAATAGCGCAGGAGTAAAGGTAATGTTACACCAAGCGCGCATCGTTCGCAATCATTTTTCCACAAACATTGGCTTGCAAACAACGTTCGTGTGTGCGCGGAGTTGATCCGGCTGCTGTCGGTTTTTCAGGTAAACGTTTGCAAACAATGCGCGCTTGTTGTAACATTACCTTAATAAGGAGAAGGAGGGGAAGACAAGTGTGGTAGGGGAAGTGACAGATGGAAGGTAGGGGTAAAGGAGAAGGAGGGGAAGACAAGTGTGGTAGGGGAAGTGACAGATGGAAGGTAGGAGTAAAGGAGAATGAGGGGAAGACAAGTGTGGTAGGGGAAGTGACAGATGGAAGGTAGGAGTAAAGGAGAAGGAGGGGAAGACAAGTGTGGTAAAGGAAGTGACAGATGGAAGGTAGGAGGAAAAGAGGAGGGGAGAGAGGGCAAAGGAAGGCAATTTCGACTGACATTTTCTATTCTATTACCATAAAAATATAATTTAGTGCCCTTTCCTTACCTTTCAAACCGAAAGAAAGGAAGGAAATACTTTACTCAACACTTTCTCGCAAGTAAAGAAAGAAAAAGAGAAAAGTGAGAAAAGAAAATAAGAAAAAAACTCATTTTTCGCCCCTTTTTCTTACGAAAAGAGAGGAATAGGTAGGCAAAAGTTTCTCGACTTTATTTTCATTTTACTTTCGCACCACAGAGGAAAGAGAAAGAGAGGGCGAACAAGAGGGCATATAAATAAATAAACAAATAAATAAAACAATAATGAACTTTAACTTTTGAGTGTATACATGAAAGATCGGAGTTAAAGCCGTATGTTGTAGAACTTGGGAACCTTATTATAAATTTATATAGGTACCTCTTAAAGTGCTATGTACATTGTACCTTGTACTTAGGAGTGTGTACTACACCCCTTAGGCCAGCCACTCACTATCAGGTAGAACTGATCAGGTGTCAGGTCTACCTGATAGTGAATGGCTGACCTTAGCTATTATGAATCCTTATGAAGGATAATACGGAAATAGAACAAAGAGTGGGCACAAACTACATCGAAGAAACCAGAATGCAGAACATATCTTGACAAGACATCAGCCTGTGCTCGTGCTTTCTAAAGTCGAAGCAGTAATACCCACTCGGTCGAAACGATGCAACAGAACAGTCCTAAAATAGATACATAACAAGATGGAAGCAGGCTGCAAAGTCTAATGTGAGAGCTTTCTTTTGATAATACGAAACTTTGTACTTTAAATGAAGAAGATTGGTAGACTCCATAGTTCCATAGAGTGCAGGCTTTGTAGAAAATCATAGTGTAAACTCTATAGAGCAGGGCTCGCCAACCCGTCGCTCGCTTTTCTGGTAGCTCGCGGACAGCCGCACAAGTTGAGAGCAACTCTTATGGGAACCGAAAATGTACAACTTTGCGACGTAAATTTTTGGTTCCCAGACAAAAAGGTAGCTCGCCAAGAGTCTTCTAGTCATCTGAGGAGCTCGCGACTCGCGGCCCATAAAACTTGGCGACCCCTGCTCTAGAGCACCGTAGAGTGTGGAATGTAGACTTTATAAAGCATGGTAGAGTGATGCAAACTTTGTACTTTAAATGAAGAAGATTGGTAGACTCCATAGTTCCATAGAGTGCAGGCTTTGTAGAAAATCATAGTGTAAACTCTATGTATAGAGCAGGGCTCGCCATCCCGTCGATCGCTTTTCTGGTAGCTCGCGGACAGCCGCACAAGTTGAGAGCAACTCTTATGGGAACCAAAAATGTACAACTTTGCGACGTAAATTTTCCCAGACAAAAAGGTAGCTCGCCAAGAGTCTTCTAGTCATCTGAGGAGCTCGCGACTCGTGACCCATAAAAGTTGGAGACCCCTGCTCTAGAGCACAGTCGAGTGTGGAATATAGACTCTATAAAGCGTAGTAGAGTGATGTAGACTTTATAAAGCATGGTAGGGTGATGTAGACTTTATAAAGCGTGGTAGAGTGATGTAGACTTTATAAAGCATGGTAGAGTGATGCAGACTTTATAAAGCGTGGTAGAGTGATGTAGACTTTATAAAGCTNNNTGACTTTCATTGGTGGAAATTTTCTGAAAATTATTGAAATCTTTGTTTACATTTTGCAGTCCCGGTCTGTATTTTCAATTTCCCCGATTTCTGAATGGTTTTACGAATTTTTAAAGTCAATAATGGATAAATAAGATAAGATACCCATCGAATTTACTTAGAAGTTGTTAAAAGTAAAAGTTTCGTAAAAAAGCAGAAATGATGTTTCAAAATTTCTGTAAAAATCATCCTACCCAGGAAATTATTCATGGTCCGGCACTGGTATACCAAATCAGCTGATATATAACCTTCGATTTGAAGCATGGTAGAGTGATGTAGACTTTATAAAGCATGGTAGAGTGATGTAGACTTTATAAAGCATGGTAGGGTGATGTAGACTTTATAAAGCGTGGTACGGTGATGTAGACTTTATAAAGCATGGTAGAGTGATGTAGACTTTATAAAGCATGGCAGGGTGATGTAGACTTTATAAAGCATGGTAGAGTGATGTAGACTTTATAAAGCATGGTAGAGTGATGTAGACTTTATAAAGAATGGTAGAGTGATGTAGACTTCATAAAGCGTGGTAGGGTGAGAATGTTCGACGCCATATTGTGAAACAAGAGAGCAAATTGAATAAAATGTCAAAGGCCGACAAGACGTTACTTCTTGAGTCTCGCAACGAATGTTATCGTTTCATGCCTGATTCGTCTGATGTCTGTGATGTAGCATGTCAATGTCAAACCTTTGTGTCACTTGTTCAAAAATTACTCTAACAAGGTCCTATGTAAGTTTGCCACATTTCAACAAAATTGGTCAAACCATGCAGAAGTTGTGACAAAACAAAGGATTGCTTAGTGCTCTTCGCAAGGTAGTAATAGTACATGAAAAGATCCCCCTATAATTATCACAGTAATTTTATCAAGCACAAATTCTTCTAGAGCTAAACATGGACTAATGAAATGGGAAAAAACAAGAGAGTCTCAGTGACAGGGGACAAGAACACCAAACAGCGGACTAGAGTACCGAACAGTCCAAAATACAAGATAAAGCTTTTTACATTATTGAATTTCCATACCAAAGTCGAGAAAACAGCAATATTTCTCTTTCTCTCATCCTACGCGCACATACTCTCTTCTGTGTTGCCATCATCAGCCAGTCAGTGTGCCATGTTGCCATCAGCCATCAATCATCACTTCACTTCTTTCTTCTCTTTCTCCTCCTTTCTCTCCTTCTCCTCTTGCTCCTTCTCTTATACATCCACCCACAAGTATCAACATCACATACGATAAAAACGGAGACGATGAGTGCGCCCAGGCATGGCGAAGTGCAGACAAAGTGTGGCCTCGTGGACCAGGGCCGGAATATAATTTTCGGTTTCAGAATTCGAGCCCGAAAAGTTCCGATGTTGAACGAGTTATGACGAGATTTCCCGAACTCACACGAGACCTTTGGACTTGGGATAGCCAATAAGATCATTATAATTTATAATACGTAGTACACTCTTTTGAAGCTGGTTTCCTCTACTTCGGCGTGGTAGCATACAAGGAAGCTCAAGATGGTGCGCCATCGGAATCCGTTCAATTTCTGAAAGTTTCTCCGAATTTGAACAAAGGAAACGCAAAATACACCAAAATACCTTTAACCCAGATGTTCTTAAATGCCCAGAAACCTCGGGGTAGGATATACGCCAGATCTTCGCCAGTGGAAGTTGACTTCGTTGACGAGTTTATAGACGGTTCAAGAAACGCCTCGGGAAATTTCCTCATCCTACGCGCACATACTCTCTTCTGTGTTGCCATCATCAGCCAGTCAGTGTGCCATGTTGCCATCAGCCATCAATCATCACTTCTCTTCTTTCTTCTCCTTCTCCTTCTCCTCTTTCTTCTCTTACTCCTTTCTCTCCTTCTCCTCTTCCTCCTTCTCTTATACATCCTCCCACAAGTATCAACACATACGATAAAAACGGAGACGATGAGTGCCCCCAGGCATGGCGAAGTGTAGACAAAATGTGGCCTAGTAGACCAGGGCCGGAATATAATTTCGGAATATAATTTTCGGTTTCAGAATTCGAGTGAGCCCGAAAAGTTCCGATGTTGAACGAGTAATGACGGCATTTCCCGAACTCACACGAGACCTTTGGACTTGTGATATCCAATATGATCATTATAATATGTAGAACCTCTTTTAAAGCTCGTTTCCTCTATTTCGGCGTGATAGCATACAAGGAAGTCCAAGATGGTGTGCCATCGGAATCCGTTCAATTTCTGAAAGTTTCCCCGAGTTTGAACAAAGGAAACGCAAAATACACCAAAATACCTTTAACCCAGATGTCCTTAAATGCCCAGAAACCTCGGGGTAGGATATACGCCAGATCTTCGCCAGTGGAAGTTGACTTCGTTGACGAGTTTATAGAAAGTTCAAGAAACGCCTCGGGAAATTTCCAAAGAAATCCACGAGATAGATCTTCTCTCGAAGCAGGTCAGGTCATCATGCTCTTGTGATCTTCTTAGTATCATTACCAGACACACGCTGTGTGGAGGAGAAGGTGGAAGAGGAGGAGATGGTGAGTTAGAGTAGGAGAATGAAGAAGCGGAGGTGGAGAAAGGAAAAAAAGAGGATCTGGGAGTAGTTTTAGGAAGTTGGATAAGCAGATGAAGAGACCAAAAGGAAATGGGGGGAGAAGAAAGAGAAGGAGTAGGAGGGGGAGAAGACGAGAACTGGAGGAGAAAGAGGAAGAGGACTGGAAGAGAAAGAAGAAGGAGAACGAGGGGATGTTGAGTTAGAGTACGAGAAGGAGGAAGAGAAGGCGTCCGGGAAAAGGAGTATCTGGAGTATTTTTGGATAAGGAGATGAGGAGACCCAAGGGAAATAGAGGGGAAAGAAAAGAAGGATGAGGAGAAGTAGTAGAAGGTGAAGAAGAAGAGGAGGAGGAAGAAGGAGAAGAAGAAGAAAAAGAAGGAGAAGGGGGAAGAGGAGGAGATGGTGAGTTAGAGTAGGAGAATGAAGAAGCGGAGGTGGAGAAAGGAAAAAAGAGGATCTGGGAGTAGTTTTAAGAAGTTGGATAAGCAGATGAAGAGACCCAAAGGAAATGGGGGGAGAAGACGAGAACTGGAGGAGAAAGAGGAAGAGGACTGGAAGAGAAAGAAGAAGAAGAAGAAGAAGGAGAATGAGGAGATGTTGAGTTAGAGTATGAGAAGGAGGAAGAGGAGGCGGCCGAGAAAAGAGAAAAGGAGTATCTGGAGTATTTTTGGATAAGCAGATGAGGAGACCCAAAGGGAAATAGAGGGAGAAAGAAAAGAAGGATGAGGAGAAGTAGTAAAAGGTGAAGAAGAAGAGGAGGAGGAAGAAGAAGAAGGAGAAGAAGAAGAAAAAGAAGAAGAAGAAGAAGGAGGAAGAAAATTATAGGGGGAGAAAAGAACAATGCAAAACAAATTAAAATAACGATGCTGGAGAAAAAACATGGCTTTTGTCACGCTGTGTGGAGGAGAAGGGGGAAGAGGAGGAGATGGTGAGTTAGAGTAGGAGAATGAAGAAGCGGAGGTGGAGAAAGGAAAAAAAAGAGGATCTGGGAGTAGTTTTAAGAAGTTGGATAAGCAGATGAAGAGACCAAAAGGAAATGGGGGGAGAAGAAAGAGAAGGAGTAGGAGGGGGAGAAGACGAGAACTGGAGGAGAAAGAGGAAGAAGAAGAAGAAGAAGAAGAAGAAGAAGAAGAAGGAGAGGTGATGGTGAGTTAGAGTACGAGAAGGAGGAAGAGGAGGCGGCCGAGAAAAGAGAAAAGGATAAGCAGATGAGGAGACCCAAGGGGAATAGAGGGGAAAGAAAAGAAGGATGAGGAGAAGTAGTAGAAGGTGAAGAAGAAGAGGAGGAGGAAGAAGAAGAAAAAGAAGAAGAAGGAGGAAGAAAATTATAGGGGAAGAAAAGAACGATGCAAAACAAATTAAAATAACGATGCTGGAGAAAAAACATGGCTTTTGAAAAAAAATATGAGGGGGGGACGCTTTTGCAAGGCCCCTTCTTTTGAAACTTTCGAGAAAATTGGAAAGGGCGACAAAACGGAGGAAGAAAATTATAGGGGAAGAAAAGAACGATGCAAAACAAATTAAAATAACGATGCTGGAGAAAAAACATGGCTTTTGAAAAAATATGAGGGGGGGACGCGTTTGCAAGGCCCCTTCTTTTGAAACTTTCTAGAAAATTTGAAAGGGCGACAAAACAACAACAATATAACCAACAACGACATAAGTAACAAAAAAAACAACAGCAACAACAACAGTAACAATAACTACAACTACACATACATGAGCAACAACAATAACAACAACTAATAAAAATATATGAGTAACAACAAAAACAACAACAACAACAACAACAACAACAACAACAACATAAACAACAACGTATATAAAAAGCTTCCCCTCCATTGGCATGAGCAACAACAATAACAACAACTAATAAAAATATATGAGTAACAACAAAAACAACAACAACAACAACAACAACAACAACAACAACAACAACAACATGAACAACAACGTATATAAAAAGCTTCCCCTCCATTGGGAAGACGGCAAGAGACAATGAATTAATTAAACACTGATGCTTTTCTTATACCATAACGTATATTAGATATGTATAACGTTATGGCTCGTATACTGAAACTGTATAATGTTAACTATAGGTTTCCAGCCGATGGCGCCGAAATGTCAGAGGAAAAGTCTTGAACGCTGTCTAATCAAGGCGCCCTGAGTCAACACTGATACACAGTGTCGTATGTACGGAGGGGGAACTGGGGATAATTTGAAATAAAGCATATTTTTCTCAAACTTTTCAAACCTGAGACCTGATAGTGTAATGAAGAAATGTCACCTCTATGTTGGCAGTCTTTCCAGCTCAAGAAGGCCTGGAAGTGAAATTATTTTTAATCATATCATAATTAGGTATGAAAAGTTAGACAAAAAAGTAATAACATGATTTTTTTTTTCTTTTTTTTATCAATATAAAAATAGATGGACAAACAACCAAGTCAGGGAATTCTCGAAACTCTATGGAGTTGACCTGCTAAATTCCTTGATATGCATATCAAGGAATTCTTCAAACAAGAGCTAGCAGAAACGTATGCGCACAAACACATTAATGTGTTGCCTGCGAGGGAGCTTTGCTCGGGACATTTGATGTGACGTCATCGCCTACGGATAAAGAGGGATAAAGAGTTTAGAAGAGGGATAAAGAGGTTGGGACGGGATAAAGAGGTTGAGAGAGGGATAAAGAGGTTAGGAGAGGGATAAAGAGGTTGGGAGAGGGATAAAGAGGTTGAGAGAGGGATAAAGAGGTTGGGAGAGGGACAAAGAGGGAGATATTCTGAAGATGAAAAGAGGGAAGTAGAAATACGTAGCATAAAAAAGAAGCACCTTATCTGATTCGTTCAAATGACATAACAGCTTTAATCTGACTCGAGTCTTAAACGCTACGAGCATTACACTGATTAGCATCAGTGTCGACGCTCAGGTAACTCATTCAGACAACTCTATAATTCAGGTAACTCATTCAGGCAACTCTATAATTCAGGTAACTCATTCAGACAACTCTATGATTCAGGTAACTCATTCAGGCAACTCTACCAATATTCCTGTTCTCCCGTACCAATATTCCTGTTCTCGCGTACCAATATTCCTGTTCTTGCGTACCAATAGTCCTGTTCTCGCGTATCAATATTCCTGTCTCCCGTACCAATATTCCTGTTCTCCCGTACCAATATTCCTGTTCTCCCGTACCAATATTCCTGTTCTCCTGTACCAATATTCCTGTTCTCCCGTACCAATATTCCTGTTCTCGCGTACCAATATTCCTGTTCTCCCGTACCAATATTCCTGTTCTCGCGTATGTCTTAAACGCTACGAGCATTACACTGATTAGCATCAGTGTCGACGCTCAGGTAACTCGTTCAGGCAACTCTATAATTCAGGTAACTCTTTCAGACAACTCTATAATTCAGGTAACTCATTCAGGCAACTCTATAATTCAGGTAACTCATTCAGGCAACTCAGTCAGGCAACCCTATGATTCAGGTAACCCATTCAGGCAACTCTATGATTCAGGTTACTCATTCAGGCAACTCTATAATTCAGGTAACTCATTCAGGCAACTCAGTCAGGCAATTCTATGATTCAGGTAACCCATTCAGGCAACTCTATAATTCAGGTAACTCATTCAGGCAACTCTATAATTCAGGCAAATCGATCCATTCTATTTTATTCCGCAGCCAATGTTTTTATGTTGATGGAGGACTGTTGTTATAGTGAAATTCATCACAGGAAGAACGATACATATCTTGAAATGATTTTTTAAGGGGTTTAAAGTCACTGTATAACTGCTAACGACAAGGTACGTGAATTGAATTCTCTCACTCAGCTCGAGTGAGCCTAGGAAAAAGTTTCCCAGAATTATTTCCTTGTTTTTGTTCCATACCTACTTGCTTATAAATTTGATCTGTATTGGGTATAGTCACTGTCCCCAATAATATTTTACTTCAGATGAAGATGTGACACACTTGGGAATCAAACCCAGGGTAAAGAAGAAGTGTGTTACTCAGTTGTTATCCTCCTAGAATTCCAATATTCCTGTTCTCCCGTACCAATATTCCTGTTCTCGCGTAGGTACCAATATTCCTGTTCTCGCGTACCAATATTCCTGTTCTCGCGTACCAATATTCCTGTTCTTCCGTACCAATATTCCTGTTCTCCCGTACCAATATTCCTGTTCTTCCTCCAATCCGGCACTTATTCAAAACCTCTTTTTTTTCTCTTTCTCTAGTCTTTACTCTTTCTCTTATCTAAAGCTCATTATCATCATCTCTCTCTTCCTTCTCCTCTTCCTCAATTTCATGTTCTTTCTCATGTTTCTCTCCCCTCTTCCTATCTTTCCTTTTTTGGTATTTTTTTCTTTCCTTCCTCCTCCTCCTCTCTCTCATCTTGTAGTAGCCGTACCAATATTCCTGTTCTCGCGTACCAATATTCCTGTTCTCCCGTACCAATATTCCTGTTCTCGCGTATCAATATTCCTGTTCTCGCGTACCAATATTCCTGTTCTTCCTCCAATCCGGCACTTACTCAAAACCTCTTTTTTTCTCTTTCTCTAGTCTTTACTCTTTCTCTTATCTAAAGCTCATTATCATCATCTCTCTCTTCCTCTCTTTCTTCTCTTCCTTCTCCTCTTCCTCAATTTCATGTTCTTTCTCATGTTTCTCTCCCCTCTTCCTATCTTTCCTTTTCTGGTATTTTTTTTCTTTCCTTAAACATGAAAACTAATAGGTAATTAAACATGAAATGTCCAAATCATTGTTTATCACACATTTTCCTCTTTCTATCTTCAAGTATCGGAATTTATATAGTACACATTTCGGGGGAGTTTACCATTTGAGACTCAGGTAGTCGATTTCATTTTCGGGGGAATTTACATCCGGAAATGAGGACCCTTGAAAAATTCGGGGGAATTTACATACAGCCTTTGAAAAGTGTCTTTCGTTTTGGTCCTAAACCCTCCTTCTATGTTATTCTTATTCTGAGGTGTACTGTGTGTGTAGATAACACAATTAAAATTACTATTTTACTCAAGTTATTTTTAGCAATGGATACTAACTTACGAATTTTAGGTTTTATCCCGACTCGGAGTTTCCCTTGAAAATGTCTATAAAGTAGACGAAACCCCGAGTCGGGATAAAACCTAAGACTCGTAAGTGTCCATTGCTAAACATAACAAGTAAAATAGTATTTACAAAGGATGTCTGAATTAAATACCTAAATTTATTAAAACAATTTATTAAAATTACTTTGTATAGATGTAGCTCTTTTTTTATAGTCGTTGTTTCCAAATTACGTACCTATGTAGACTAGTAGAATCTTAAGATATAAGTTTAATTTTAATGTAATCCAAGGGAATCATTAAAATTTACGATATTTCTTACTTATTTATTCATGAATTTCACGACTTCCACAGCACAGTAATTTCCCTGACACCCTGTAAGGATTCATTGCTTCCAGAGAATATCGAGAGTATATATAACTTGGGAAATTATTTCGAAACTGACGTCAACGAAAGCTCAGGGGCTTACGAATACAGCGAAACAAAACAAAAACGGCGTGGGAGAACCAGAAATTCGGTATGAGCATCCTTATATAATAGAGCATTTCCAGAACTCACAATCAATTTATCGGTTACAATTCATTAGATCAGTACTGAGTACTGGACAGCTCTGTGAACTTGAGATCTGAATGTTGTTGGTTCGAGCCCCAAGCCGCGAACAATATAATTCATATGTATCAGCCTCTAATTAAAGAGACCAATACATACACTCAGAGAAATTTTGGCCGAAAAATCGACCAGAATGTCTGGTTATCTGTGTTTCTGGCTGAAATAAAAAAAAAATTGCGCTAGGAACAAAATTTATGGTAATGATTGTTATAAAAATTAAACCGTTTTTCTATAATAGAAATTCCGATATTGCTAATGGGCTAGCGGCAAGAAACATGGCAATGTTAGTTAAACACTTGCGCTTTTGAAAAGAAATATTGCCATTATATCTAGAACTGAATTAACAATTTTCGCCAGACAATATAGTTGGTATGTGACCAGAAAATTCTGGTAGATTTTGAAATTATTTTATCACACGCACCACACCCATCACACACATCCCACCACACATACACACCACACCCATCATACACCCACCACACACACACCCACACGCACCACACCCATCACACACATCCCACCACACATACACACCACACCCATCATACACCCACCACACACACACCCACACACACACACCCATCCACCACACACATACACCCATCCACCACACACACCCACCACACCCACACACACACCACACCCATCACACACATCCCACCACACACACACCACACCGGTTTTAGCGATCATTCAAGACGCCGGATTTTAGCGTCATCCTATGTTAAGCTACGCCGAGGCAGGCCCAATAAATGGAGTGGGTGACCTAAAGGCAATAAAGCGGAGAAACGGGCCTTACGTAGCGTCTTGATTTTACGATCATTACCAGTGAAAGTAAAAATCAAATCAAATCAAATCAATAATAAATCATAATAATAATCAATAATAATAATAATAATAATAATACGATAAATAATAATCCAGTCCCTTAATAATAA
>NW_007377539.1:0-234 GCF_000475195.1 Diaphorina citri | reverse complement strand
CGAGCAAGGCCAATAAATGGATGGGTGACCTAAAGGAATAAAGGGAGAACGGGCTATAGTCTTGATTTTAGATCATTACATGAAAGTAAAATCAAGCTAGTTCATCCCGAGGCATGGCCAAACTTGTGGAAAAGGCATGGCCGAACTTGTAGTTATTTTTTTTTTTTTTTTTTTGAAACTCAAATATTAGGCGAGCGAGGAAAAGTTTTCTCTCCCGCAGTCTCTGCTTCCTGT
>NW_007377538.1:408994-469187 GCF_000475195.1 Diaphorina citri | reverse complement strand
AGTTGGGGGCTGCCTCTAACTCTTACAGCTCAAAGTTTGGAATCCCAATTTCAGCAACTTATATCCGCTTTTTGTTTAGCAAAAAGTCTCACTTTATTTGGGACACACTATACTAGTGTAAACAAACACAGCTGTCTTCTAATCAGCTGTTGTAATAATCCAAGGGATAGATAGTATAGGTATGTATGCACACACACAAGCACAAAGTTTGAGTTCAACAGGTATCAATGAAACACCTGACTCTATGATAGTGTTTAGCTAGGTACTTACAGCTTGTTAGATAGAATAGATACGTACATAGGTACGCACACAGGTATAGATGTGGCTAGCTACTCACTGTGCCTACTCCCTCTCGGCCTCAATGCCCAGCGTCTGCTGGTCACGTGACACTTATCACTCACACAATTGAAAATTAAATGCAAATTATCCGAATTTTAAATCGATAATAACTTTTTTGTTAATGCACTTGGGAATATTCTGGAAAGATCCCCTTAAAGAGGAAATCAGACACTTCACCACTGTATAAACCAAAAATTTAATTGTTCAAAATATACTTGTAAATAAAATTTTAAACACGGAGCTCGAAACAATCGACCGCTCGCTCAAACCACAGCTCTAACTATCCCTCAAACCACAGCTCTAACTATCCAAACTTGATGGGAAAATTTAAAGTAGAGATATCCTTTGACTTGATAGAAGACGAAAAAAAGGACCATAATTATGAGGAAAGATTCCTTATTGAATGAAGTAAACTGTGAGATAACTCGGTTAACAAATTTTCTTTTGGTCGGTATAATATGTTTATTTCATTAAAAAAAAAAAAAAAAATACCTACCTACCTACTCGTACATCTTTTCATCCGGAAGGACATATTGCCTGACAATAAAGGACGATCGCAAATCGAATCGGACTATTAGTACAATAATGTTTGAGAACACCTGAGATATAGGTACAGGGTGGTTGGATTTTTGTTTTTGTTTTTTTATATATATATATATTGAAACCACAGAAAGACCTTACAAAAAAGTCCATAGACCTTAAAAAGTCTTATATTGACCTCCTGGATCTATGGTTTAAATATTAAGAATTCCGACCATCCTGTATAGTCTGTTAATTCTCTCAAGTCTTGCATTTGTCATCTGCATCAGAACTGGATAAATATTTTCTTTAATACCTTGGAATGGAATCTTTGTGGGGGAGGAAAAAGACAGTAAGAACTTAAGTGTTCTGTGTGTTCTTCCTGTTTTTTTGTTGTCTGTGCGAGACAGCTTCATGAGGGTTTCCATACTTTCCATTGCTTTGTGTTTGGATTTTGTGCACTCTGCTACTTGACAACATGCTTTTATCTTAATTTGTAGTTATGTAGTGTACATAATATTTTGAAGTTTCATCAAGGGATATCACAAACTCCATCAAGGGATATGCATTAAGAATTTTTCTACTTTATTTATTCATTGCACATTGCATACATAATTATTTTTCAGGCATTCATAAAAAATACCACATCTTATTCTACTTGATTTGCCAATTTGTTATTGCTAAATTTTCTCAGTTGAGCGCTTTAGTAGACGAAAAATTTTGCTTGATAATTTCACTCCATGCAGATTTCAAATTCAAACATAGTGGATAGAGTCTACCAACCTATAAAGTGCCAAGTTAAAGCACTGGAAAATGGAGGAAAGTTAAAACACACCGATAGACATGGAAAGCGTAGACTTCATTATGTTGCAAACTTGCCATTAAAAAATATTTATGCTCCTATTAGGCCTGCGATATAGGACTTGTAAAGCATTAGATTTGGCGTGGGGGGCGCATAACGCGGAGTCATGTTATAAACATGGTTTCAAATTACATACATAATACATGTGCTACTAACATGATATGGATGAAGAAGGGAAGAGAACTCTGCTGGAAGATGTAAAATTTACGAATAAAGAATGGGGAGGAAACGATCACAGAACACAAAGAGGAATGGGGGGGACATAGAAGAAGAGGGGATCAGAGGAGAAATGAGAAAGTGGTGAGAGAAGAAGTCAGAAAGGTGAGATGTAAAGGCATGAACTGGCAGTAGATAACTCTCGAAAAACCAGATTTTTCGATGGTTTTTCGATGAATTGTTGAGTGACATACAATACAACCCATCTTTTAAAGATACCAATAGTGAAGGAGGAAATATACATATGCCTTTTCCTCACATTGGATTAAAAATGGTCCTGAGTACGGACCTCTAATATTGTGAAATCCATAACCTACAAATAGGTACGTAAATTATGTATCTATTTATGCCACGAAAGTTGCTGTCTACAAGTACAATGAAAAGTGAAGTTAATTCAAGAGCACATTAATATGCGGCCTAACGAACACAACGTTGAGAATCTACATGTGAACAATATTTGTGAACATGAACATTACTCAACATTCTCCAAACACTTTACACAAATGCCTTTAGACAGGGAAGAGAACTCTGCTGGAAGATGTAAAATTTACGAATAAAGAATGGGGAGGAAACGATCACAGAACACAAAGAGGAATGGGGGGGACATAGAAGAAGAGGGGATCAGAGGAGAAATGAGAAAGTGGTGAGAGAAGAAGTCAGAAAGGTGAGATGTAAAGGCATGAACTGGCAGTAGACAACTCTCGAAAAATCTGGAATAATAAAATGAATTGTTGAGTGACACACAATACCAGCCATCTTTAAAAGATACCAATGCTGAAGGAGGAAATATACATATGTCTTTTCCTCACATTGGATTAAAAATGGTCGTGAGTAAGGACCTCTAATATTGTGAAATCCGTAACCTACAAATAGGTACGTAAAGTATGTATCTATTTATGCCACGAAAGTTGCTGTCTACAAGTATAATGAAAAGTGAAGTTAATTCACGAGCACATTAATTGCGGCCTAACGAACACAACGTTGAGAATCTACATGTGAACAATATATGTGAACATGAACATTATTCAACATTCTCCAAACACTTTACACAAATGCCTTTAGAATCGAATTTATGGAAGACGCTCTGAAGAAAAAAAGTTTGGAAACAGCGTAATTTGCAATTTCAGCGGAACCAGTAGCGTATTTTACCTTCCAAAATTTGAAATAGTGACGTAAATTACCTATACCTTATGGAGCTATTATGTAGATATAATACCCTTCTGTATACGCCTTTAGAAGCGAGGGAATTGCACCAGATTTCGCAAGTTTAATTCGCCGTACAATATTCGCCTTTATACTTTTGTTTGGACAGATTAACTAGAGTGTGATCTAATTGGAACTGTACGCGGGTAACAATACAATCTAGTTTTGGAAATACGGGGTAGAGTTTTTGGGGATATGGGATAGGGTTTTGGAAATACGGGGTAGAGTCTTGGGGACACGGGGTAGAGTTTTGGGGATACGGGGTAGAGTTTGGGTTCTAGTTAACTGTAGAGCTGGAAGTCTGAAACTAGAGTGTGATCTAATTGGAACTGTACGCGGGTAACAATACAATCTAGTTTTGGAAATACGGGGTAGAGTTTTTGGGGATATGGGGTAGAGTTTTGGGGATACGGGGTAGAGTCTTGGGGACACGGGGTAGAATTTTGGACATACGGGGTAGAGTTTTAGGGATACGGGGTTCAGTTTTGGGGATACGGGGTAGAGTTTGGGTTCTAGTTAACTGTAGAGCTGGAAGTCGGGTTCTGTATACCCGTCATAATATTCTTCTGTAGGTACAACTTTAGGTGCCCGCACTACTTGTTTTAGTTTCCAGTTCTTAGTAAACTCCTAACAGGGAAGTTTATGTCTTTTGAGAGTCATCAAGTTCTTTAACCCTTGAACCTCAGTATTTCTAATTATTGACTTCATCATCTCGAGGAGTTCCTTGTTCTTTTGTACGTTTACATCTCTTTTATTGTTAAGTTTTGTCAGTACTTTTTTAGGTCCTCCTCTGTTTTCCTGTATTGTTGTGTACCGTTTTGCTTTTACCACTTAATCTCGACTCCATTCCATTCCGTCTACATAGCTTTCTTTTGCAAATACCAGCATGATTCCATTCCTTTGAACAAGCTTGCCATTCCTGTACGAATATTTCTCTCGTTTATTATACGAGGTATCTAATTAATGCATAATGAAACTGTCTGCCATTCCAGTTTGTATTTTTCAGGAATGTCTTTTCCTCTTAAGAAGGCTTGTGCTTATCTACGGCACTATTTCGCCATGATATTAAAGCGTAGCATCATCGTGGGTAATTACAATGAATTTTTATTATTATAGAATGTCAACAGTTTTCTCTTTCCCTACTTCCCTCTCTCTATTTTCCTCTGTACAAAATATTCCTTTTGCCCTTTATACTTTGTGTGTTCTTTTTCTCCTCAACAAAGTCTTTATTAGCTTTGAGGAAAACACAGTCGTTATGCTGAACTAACTTTCTAGGAACCGAGTTTCTAATTTTCTCTATTGGACTTTCTAGGAATCTGAGGATTTTTTAAATAATTCTGCTTCATGTTCTTTTATTACGTTTTCTTTGCATCATTATTTCTCCCTGGAATGTAGCTATGTATTTGGTTCCACAAACGACAAATGAACATTTCAACTTGTACTGTGGCACCAATCTTAGTTTGGCTGCTTTTCCACTTGTTGTTTCTCATCTTTTTCTTGGACGACTTATTTTCACACGGGAAGTTTTTCAAGGGCTTTTGTTATTATTTCTGGGAAAGTACGAAGTACAAAAAAGCCATTTCCTTATTTCATTATAAATTCATTTTTGTCTCTTTCGACTTGGTCTTTTATGTTGTCGCTGTTGTTTTGTTTCATAATGTAGTTGTTAGAATTAGAAGTCATTCCCAGGGGCCTTAAAGCATTTGTGACTTCGCTTTTCTCCAACGAAAGGGTAAAAATTTAATGTTATATTTGCATGAGAAATTAAGGATATAACTACATAATATCCAGGTATCTAGTGGGTGTATTGCTAGTTTCATTCTTATGTAAATATGTGCTCATGTGTTAACGTAGAACAAAAAAATTGTAGAAAGTAACCTAATGTATGTATAACTATGACGACTAAAAAGTTCGATTTTTTCCTTCTCTGTTTTCAGTTTTTCATGAAATATGGATCGTTCTTTTTCTCGAAAGATGGAACCTTCTTTACCTTCTTGTATTATACTTGATTTTCCGCAATCCTTCAACACTTTTTTCCTTCCTTTTGCTATTTCGTTCACTGTCGATCTCTCTTGTTCACTCTCTCTCTCCCTCCGTCTTTCTCTAATTCTCCCCCTTCTATTCTTTCAATCCCTAAAGCTCGTCTCGTTTATAATGTAAACTGCACTTGTCTGGGTTCTTAGAACGGGAAGGAGGGGAAAGCGTGAAATGAACCGGAGGGGGGAGTGTAACTTGAGCTGTGTCTTATTTCGAGCACATATGATTACAGATTACACATATGTTCATGTTTACATCATGTTTGTTGAGAGGATTTTCCAATTCAAAATATTTCGCCGAGAATATAAAATACGTAAGCAGGTCGAGTGGATTGAGGGGAGGGTGAGGTGGGGGTGTGGAAGGGGTTCAATATTTTATGTATAAAATCAGCAGGCAAGGGGCATTCCCCACCTCCTTTTCTCCTACCTCTTTTCTCTTTTTTGTTTTCTCCCATTTTTACTCCCCTCCCTCTCTCCATCTTCCTTTCTTTTCTTTCTCCCTCATCTCTCTCACTCTCCAAATGCATGAATGTTTATTTTGCAAAGTGAAGGAAATGAGCTCTTTCTTTCTCCCTCCTTCAACTTCTCTTTCGTACTTCTGTAAGAGCATTTTTCTTGGCAAATTTCATTACAGGGTCATGCTCATTTGAACTTTCATGGTTTTTTTTTTTTTTTTCTTCTTCTTCTTCGATATTTTATAAAGTTATAATTCGTGGGGTGGGGTTTAAGGAGGTTGAAAGTTCTGCAAGTTTCCAGCTTTACTGGTTTTCAACTTTTCACCCTTCGAATATTTTACAATGGTCCATTCCACAGATTCCTCGAACTCAGAAGTATGTCCGCCCATGAATTTACTACCCTTATCTGGTTGATGTGTCGCCTCTTTCTCCTCCTCTTTTTCTTCTCAACATTTTTTTTTTTTTATCCTCTCTACCTCTTTTCTACTTATTGTTCAATACAACAAAGCGCCCACAAGCCCTGCCTACAATCTGTTCCTATTTTCGTCTCTACCTCTTTTCTACTTATTGTTCAATACAACAAAGCGCCCACAAGCCCTGCCTACAATCTGTTCCTATTTTCGTCTTTCGTCCTTTATTTTCGCCTCTGTATCATTTTTTCTATCTTTCCTCTTCTTTTTCTCTTTTTCTTCCCTCATTTGGATGAGACAGGGGATACCATCAGACTGATTTCTCCCTTCTTTCCTTATTGCTGCATGTCTTTCCCTCTCCCTCCCTTTTCCCATATATCAATCATCCTTTTTGTCTTATTTCCCACCCTCTAAAGTCAGCATGAGCTAATACCCACTCCTCCACACACATGTATAACATTACATACGCTTCTCATTTCTCATTATTGTGTTTTCCATGAACTTCAAAAACGGCAATACGATATGTTTGTCTACAACTTTACAATGCTATGTCTGCAGTATGTTGTTTACATGTTTATCTACATGTAAACAAAGCTGGGGAGATCCTCTTACTTATTTTGTGTGTTGTGCATTCGACTTCTCCCCCCCTACGTTATCGTTAGTTCCCTATTACCACCCGTCTTACACATTTCCTCTTTGCTCCCTCAATTTCGTTTCTTTTTTACTTCCCCAATTTCGATTTCTTTTCACTCACTCTTTTCTTGACGGAAATCTGAAGTAGCGTGCCGAATACAATAATGTTAACTCCCTCATTTTCAATTTCCTCCCTCCCATCTCTTCTTTCCGTCTCTCGCCCTTTTGCCACTTCATTCCTACCCCGTCCCTCCTAATCTCATTCTTGTTCAGCCACCATCGAAATTGTTGTTGTAAGTGATTTGTTTTCGCTTTTAATGTAAGTTTTACATGAAATTTCTACGGGCGTGAGGGTGCAGGGAGACAAAACATGCTGAAATCGTATGTTGTTTACATGTTTATCTACATGTAAACAAAGCTGGGGAGATCCTCTTACTTATTTTGTGTGTTGTGCATTCGACTTCTCCCCCCTTCGTTATCGTTAGTTCCCTCTTACCACCCGTCTTAACATTTCCTCTTTGCTCCCTCAATTTCGTTTCCTTTTTACTTCCCCAATTTCGATTTCTTTTCACTCACTCTTTTCTTGACGGAAAATTGAATGAAGTCCACAGATTGATCTTCGAGTTTTCAAAGTCCATCTTGGCAGTGAAGTCCGTTGTTAAAATAGGAAAGTAAATTAATGTATATGGTATAATGCTCCCCTTCCGAAAATCTCATGACACGTCACTGAAATACCTTTATACATCATCATCTGGATCTTTCAGGTGATAAAGTGGAAACATTGAAATGATATGGTCCGCTCTTTGGTCATAACTTGATAAGATACTGCAGAATAAGTTTTTTTCCTGAAATCGTTTAGAAATAATTAGGAAGCGATTTCGAAGTGGAGTACCTACTTCAGTACTTCTGTATCGTGCTTGTGGAACTGTATTGCGATTGTATGTGTTCCGAGTAACCTTTTGGCCTTAATCAAATAGATTGTATTCGATCTGAGGGAATATACACACGCCCAATAAGGTGGCGTTCCGTGAGAGATAGGACAAAGCTGAAATCGTTTAGAAATAATTAGGAAGCGATTTCGAAGTGGAGTACCTACTTCAGTACTTCTGTATCGTGCTTGTGGAACTGTATTGGGATTGTATGTGTTCCGAGTAACCTTTTGGCCTTAATCAAATAGATTGTATTCGATCTAAGGGAATATACACACGCCCAATAAGGTGGCGTTCTGTGAGAGATAGGACAAAATAGTCTGTTCCAGGCTTTGTTGCATGATGGACTTTTTGGAAAATATTCTTTTCTTCTTTCTTTAAAATTTTCTTAAAACACGTGGAACACCAGTACGTAGAAAAATAAATGTAGTAATTTCACTGTCGAAAAGAGAATTACTTATTTTATTATGTACTAACTGGAATTAATAGAGCAACTACGTTAACTGTAGATACGACCTGAAGCCTAGGAATCTGCACATAAATGTAGTTACTGTTAATGTTAACACAGTTTTTCTGCGTATTTCAATTAAATAAATTAAATTCGCGGGGTAGGTGGATACACAGATATATAATTTATCCTTTGTGTGTACTAGTACTAGTTAAAGCTGATCTTCTCCATATTCACAATGTATCTGACCTAGATTTTTTTCCCCCATGTTACAGATTCAGTCCTCCTTTTCCTCGTTTTTTTCTTTCTGTGTTTTTCCCTCCAGATTCTCTCCTTATCAGTGACTCACAGCGTTTACACTTTTTTGTGCATCAGCAACAAAACTTATGAACCAAAAGAATAGAAGAAAGGTCAGAGAGAGAGAGAAAGATCAAGAAGAGAGGTTAGGGGGAAAAGAAAGATCATCGTTTGAAAACAGAGAATAAGGGAGAGAAAGGGAAAGAGAAAAGTAATTGGAAGGGGAAATAGGTATGCACAGCGTCTACGAATATCTTCCAGGGGATGTCTTGCTGGGTTTGGAACAAAAGTTGTGTTCTTCATTTACTTGTCTTTCAGGGACGCAACATCTGAGGACGAATGTGTCAAGTTTGAAACAACAAGTTGGATGTGGGTAAAATGGGATTTGGGGAAAATGAGATTAATTAACAAAAACTACTATGGAAATTCAACCAATAGATAGATCATAATGGGTGGGATTTAGCTATGTTTTGGCAGTGACTAAAGAAGTTGTTCGGAATCTGTGACAAAAATAGGCTTACGATAGCCATTTGGAATTTTTATTACACGTTAATTTGGGTAGATATTTGCTGGAATTCCCCTTCAAAAGTACTGTCCTGTCGATTTTTTTATGAGGTAGTAAACTACCTTGGTTACTTCACAGGTTGTATTATTTAACTTGACCTAGATTTAGAGTTGTTCATGTACAACTTTTTTTCCATATTAAATAATAAGTCAAAATACATAACGTGGAAACTTGTTTATTTCCAACCAACTTTAAAATTCCTCGGGGGATAAAAGTTTTTTTTTTTCTCAAGTACAAATGGACATAAAAGTTTTTCATTTTCCCTTCCTCCCCTCCCCCTCTCTCCCTTCTTTTTTTCTCACAAAAAAAAATGAAATTATCTGGGGAATTTTGTTTCTTATTAAAAAGTTATGAAGATATAAAAAATGAAGTAAAAAGTACAACAAGTTGTTACGTTGTATTCCGAGGTTATTTGTTTACCTACTAAAGTTTCGAATTATTTTTCTGATGCATGTTTTACCAACATTTTTTATGTCTGTACGTATATCTATGATTATTTGGAGAAATAGGGTCCTTTTGTAATATTGTTTCTGAATGTTTTTTCGTAGATGCTGTAAATTCGGAATAACCTCATGCATTCTCGGAGAGATCAAATTGTTCGATTCGATCGTGTGATGTCACGAAATTACAAGGAATTCGAATCTGATAGAATCGCGGCATTTTATCTAACTGGCATTGTTCGATTCGATCGTGTGATGTCACGAAATTACAAGGAATTCGAATCTGATAGAATCGCGGCATTTTATCTAACTGGCCTGCAATCTGCAATGGTACTGCTTTAGAAGCCATTGCCCAAGGATTCAAACTCTTCCTGTAGCTGGCAGTCCCAGGGATTCTGCCACATCAATTGCTTCAAGCCATAGGTCCAGCGGTGTGAGTTTTGTGGCCTTTGATGGACAATTGAAGACAATTGCAATGGTAATGAATTACTGATGGACGCTAGTGATGTTTACACGAGGCCAGTAGCTGGATTGCCTAGTGGATGAGTGTAATCCAGCCATTACTCTTGGCCTCTTAAGTGGAAGCAGTCCAACTGCATTCCCATCGCACACTCTGAAGCTGTGTCTACACATAGTCGATCAATCGACAAGGTGAAGAGGTGAATCTATGTTGTCCAGGCAGTGTACGGTCTCAGTCTACGTCGATCGACGACAATGTGTGGACACCGCTTTACACTCCCTGTTGATTGACTCTTGTATCGTTATAGGTACTAAACTTCTCATGATTCTTATATAAATCTCAGCATGTGTATGAACTCTTTGTGTATGGGCTTAATACCAGCATGTGTTTGAACTCTGTGTATATGGGTTTCAAAGAGGTTAATTAAAAGAGAACAGAACGACATGTCACGGAAAAAAAAAAAAAAAAAAAACGGAACATCAAAACACAGGGAAGTGTCTTTCCTCCCAGCCTCTCTCTCTCTCTCTCGGTTCAAAAGGGTTTTTCCTTTGTCAGAATAATTGTTGGGAAAAAGCATGATTTTCAAAAGAAAAAGGCTTTCCCCGTTATTCTCATATAGGTAGAAAACTTTTCTCTGCGCCTCCCTTGATGAAATTAATCACCGGAAAAAATGTTTTCAAAATTTTCCCGAGGCAATCTAATTAATTTTAAATCTGTTTAAACCTGAATGGAAAATTTTGTTTACAAAGTTCTGGTCTGGAATAGTATTACTCTTGGTGAATGCCTGAATGGGAAGATTGGGGCTTTGCGTGTGTATGGTAACAAATTTCAAAAAGCATGTTGTTTGACAGTGAGGAATTTTCGAGGTTTTTCAATAGCGCATCAGACGTTTTGGATAATACGTACGTTCTCGGAAGTAGCACGTTCTGTGATAGAATTGGGTATTAGATGTATTTTTGATAGAATGGATTACTAGGCTTTGATGGTTGAGTATTTGATTTGAGGTTGTCAATGTTATCATAGGGCAAAATATTTTACTATAGAGAGAAGTATTATCACAGTGGAGAAATGTTGTTGTGTTTGCCTTAGCGTCTGCATTTCTCAGAATCTCTTCAACACGAGTTAGGTATAGTTTTAGCATCATATGCGTTGAAGACCATGATTTTCAAACATGTTCCTTATAACATTCTTAGAAAACCTATTTCTTAAGATAACCTTTGGTTGGAATTTTGTTTGAATTTTCGAGGATGAAGCTATCTTTGTTACATTATCTACGTAAATTTTCAGTATCGTACCTACAGTGCTAGATTGCAAGTTTCGCTATTGATCGGCTATACAAGGAAAGAGCTCAAAACGAACTACCTTTAGCCACAGGTCGCTCAAATTTTGCAGACAGCTTCGATAATTTATGATGATCAAAAGTGTCCGCGGGCCGGACCTCGAGAAATGTACGGTTCGCCCGCTATTTAACGTCAAATGTTTGAAAAAGCTCAAAAAGAGTTCGGCCAAAGACTATGAATGTACAAACAATGTATGAATGCAGTGACAAATGACTCGTTGGTATCTAATCATATTATTATTCGCAATCATTTATACCGTTTATAATGTCAGTTTTCCCCCGCTTAGCTTTCAGCATTCTCAATAAAATGAACATTTGTAACATTCCTGCCCCGTTGAATTTCATTACGACTCTGATGAGCAATGCACAAAGAGAAAAACACAATTTTAAATATTTGCTTCCATATCATATTATTATTCGCAATCATTTATACCGTTTATAATGTCAGTTTTCCCCCGCTTAGCTTTCAGCATTCTCAATAAAATGAACATTAATTTGTAACATTCCTGCCCCGTTAAATTGCATTACGACTCTGATGAGCAAGGCACAAAGAGAAAAACACAATTTTAAATATTTGCTTCCAACGTCAATAGAAACAAATTAATGATGGCAAAAGAAGCGTTGTAAATATTATTTAAAATCAATTTCGATCGAATGCATTGACAAATTAGTTTTTTTTAGGATTTTGTAAATAAATAACAAAGCTTTCCGATAATGTTGTGAAATTGAAATACAACTTTTGCACGAATAGCTAGGTAGCTATTTGAATTCAACGTCAATAGAAACAAATTAATGATGGCAAAAGAAGCGTTGTAAATATTATTTAAAATCAATTTCGATCGAATGCATTGACAAATTGGTTTTTTTTATGAAAAGAGGATTTTGTAAATAAATAACAAAGCTTTCCGATAATGTTGTGAAATTGAAATACAACTTTGCACGAATAGCTAGGTAGTTATTTGAATTGATTTCACATTTTCTATTCAACGAACTGACAGGTTTAAATTTGATATTATAAAAGCCCTAATTGCTAATGTACATATATGTATAGGGTATCATAGCAATACTGCTAAGTTATGCATTTTACTGAGCTTAAAATAAATACCTATAATTATTAGGAAATGATAGTTGTAACAAAGAATTTCGGATTGTTTTGATAGTTGATATTGGGTATTTCATTTCATAGCTAATTTATTTATTTTTTAGATTCTTCATTGGTTAAAACTTGTAACTGTTATAAGTTATAAGCCAATATACACCAATACAAGAAATTACTAACAAAGGACTAAATTTAGTCTTGGGTGATTTCTACCATTAAACCCTGATGCCTAATGGCACAGGAGAAAACAGGTGATTAAGAAAAGAGATTTTTCCCCCTTAATGGGTTAATCAATAAGGGAAGAATAGGTACCACGTGGCTGTCAGTAAACACTTAAGATAATTAGACAGCTATTTGTTGAGCCTTTACAGTAATCTCAAACACATGGGCTCTTTCCCAGAGTTGCCAAAGTTAATGTAATTCTTTCCTCTCCCGCTAGCTCCCTCTCTCTCCCTCCCTCCCTCTCTCCCTCCCTCTCCCTCTCTCCTCCTCTCTCTCTCCCCTTCTCCCTATTCCTTCCTCATCTCTTCTTTCCCGTCCCACTTCCTTTCCCCCTCTCTCTCTCTCCCTCTCCCCGTTCACCCCTCTTCCTTTGTACCATATTACGTTTCCCTTATTATCCCTTTCCTTCTTTTATCTTGTTTTTAAGTAGGTAGGAAAGAAATGTCAGATCGAAAACAAGGAGAAGTGAGGGGGAAAACGAAGGAAGGGGTAAAGGAAGGATATCAAAACGACAAGATGCTGAGTAGGTTGGTGTATATAGGGTGAGGCCAAAGCGAAATTTAAGTTACATTTTTAATACAACTGAATGAAAGAACTCGAACAATATAAACAAATACCTACTTAATATAAGTATAAGGTATAAGATAGGGAAGGGGCTTTCATACATATGACAGTGAGGAATTTTCGAGGTTTTTCAATAGCGCATCAGACGTTTTGGATAATACGTACGTTCTCGGAAGTAGCACGTTCTGTGATGGAATTGGGTATTAGGTGTATTTTTGATAGAGTGGATTACTAGGCTTTGAGTGTTAGATTTGAGGTTGTCTATGTAATCATAGGGCAAAATATTTTACTACAGAGAGGAGTATTATTACAGTGGAGAAAGGCCTGTGTTTGTCAGCGTCTGCATTTCTCAGAATCTCTTCAACACGAGTGGAAGACCATAATCTTCAAACATGTTCCTTATGCCATTCTTAGAAAACCTATTTTTCCAGATAAACTTTGTTTGGAAAATAGTTACATAGTAACTAACTATCTTAGTCACATAATCTACGTAAATTTTACCTTGGCAATTCTCAGGCCTTAAGATTTCAGCAAATGTTGCTCGAACTTGGCACAGAGATTCGATAAATTATGTAGATCGAAAGTATCCTTGGGCCCTGTTTCCAGAAGGTACAGTTCGGCCGTTCTTCCGGACCAAAGTTACGCTATTTAGGGCTGTACAGGGAAAAAGCTCAAAAGGAACTAGCGCTTCTCACGACTTTACCTTTAGCCACAGATCGCTCAAATTTTGCAGATACCACTTTTTTCAGTTGCCCAGTGAACGGATAGGATCCGATAGGCAGTTGAAAAGTGAGTTACATGTTTTAGGATTTGACCTACTGACCGAGTTGTACACTGAAAAAAAGAAGTTTTTTTATATATATATAACTCACCGACTTACCTAAATCGGAATAAAATAATAAATTGATTAAATATTTCCTGATTTACTTCCAACGATCAAACATAGGTAGTTAACGTCATAATAAATCCCACCCCACCAGTAAAAAAAAAAAAAAAAAAAACGGAACATCAAAACACAGGGAAGTGTCTTTCCTCCCAGCCTCTCTCTCTCTCTCTCGGTTCAAAAGGGTTTTTCCTTTGTCAGAATAATTGTTGGGAAAAAGCATGATTTTCAAAAGAAAAAGGCTTTCCCCGTTATTCTCATGTAGGTAGAAAACTTTTCTCTGCGCCTCCCCTTGATGAAATTAATGACCGGAAAAAATGTTTTCAAAATTTTCCCGAGGCAATCTAATTAATTTTAAATCTGTTTAAACCTGAATGGAAAATTTTGTTTACAAAGTTCTGGTCTGGAATAGTATTACTCTTGGTGAATGCCTGAATGGGAAGATTGGGGCTTTGCGTGTGTATGGTAACAAATTTCAAAAAGAACCTGAATGGAAAATTTTGTTTACAAAGTTCTGGTCTGGAATAGTATTACTCTTGGTGAATGCCTGAATGGGAAGATTGGGGCTTTGTGTGTGTATGCTGGCAACAAATTTCAAAAATCATGTTGTTTGACAGTGAGGAATTTTCGAGGTTTTTCAATAGCGCATCAGACGTTTTGGATAATACGTACGTTCTCGGAAGTAGCACGTTCTGTGATAGAATTGGGTATTAGATGTATTTTTGATAGAATGGATTACTAGGCTTTGATGGTTGAGTATTTGATTTGAGGTTGTCAATGTTATCATAGGGCAAAATATTTTACTATAGAGAGAAGTATTATCACAGTGGAGAAATGTTGTTGTGTTTGCCTTAGCGTCTGCATTTCTCAGAATCTCTTCAACACGAGTTAGGTATAGTTTTAGCATCATATGCGTTGAAGACCATGATTTTCAAACATGTTCCTTATAACATTCTTAGAAAACCTATTTCTTAAGATAACCTTTGGTTGGAATTTTGTTTGAATTTTCGAGGATGAAGCTATCTTTGTTACATTATCTACGTAAATTTTCAGTATCGTACCTACAGTGCTAGATTGCAAGTTTCGCTATTGATCGGCTATACAAGGAAAGAGCTCAAAACGAACTACCTTTAGCCACAGGTCGCTCAAATTTTGCAGACTTCGCTACCCGCCTCACGTTACCCTCCCGTAGCCTGAGTGGGTCCAAGAAAAGTCAGCAAAAGACGATTGCCCAGATGCTAGATGGTCCTACCCTGATACCAACCACTTTTAGTGAAAAGTGGGGATTCGTTTGTAGACCAGACCCCGCGATTGTCTTATACAAAATCTAGGCGCAGGGTAGTGCAATTAGATTCTGCAGGTTCCACTGGTTTTGTTCTCCAGTTTGTTCTCCAGAAAAGAAGCGGTTCTATTTTACTTCTGCAAAGTTTCGACTCAGTACTATTTGCCACTGATATCGTATAGTATCAAGCGAAAATAATTGACACCCTTCTTGTCTCCTTGACATTCCTTCCTTCTGCACTTCTTTGCTTTGCCTTATCTTCTTTCTTTCGTGTTCTTTTCTCTCCTATTCTCGTGTATCAATGCCACTCAAAGCTTTGCTCCTCTTATTACATGGGATCCAGCTGTCTATTATCAAGATTAGATAGCAAAATAATTGCTTTCCCTGAGAAAATTCTTTCGCAGTTCAACGTAGAATAGGAATGGATTACTCCGGCATAAAAAGCGCAAAAATATCTTTCGCAAACGTTTTTCTTGTCTATTTCTTTGAATTTCCATTCTATTTCTTTATTTTTATGGTATCAGTAGGTATATGTGTAACTATAATAGGCATTCCTTCAAAAAGGGTTCTTATATTTTGAAATCCTCTGACCAAATGTACATTTTCTTTTGATTTCAGGAGAACCAGTTCGTGGATTTGAACGACGATTTCCGTGTTCACCATTCAGGTAAGGTTCACATTTCTAAACTTGTTGGGTCGGGCGGGAACTCGCCGACGTCCTTAAGTACTCACCTACTAGTGCAAATAATAGAGGAACGCGATATTTATAACTCAATTGCGATCGTCCTGAAATAAAAATTTCACCCGATTACATCACTTTCTTCCCCATAAACTCAATAGAGTATATGATAAGGAAAGTAAAAAGCAAGATCTTACTATACATCTCTTTCTAAAGAGTCTGCCCGACCGTTGCTAAGAACAGTCTTGCCTGAGTTCCCTGCCTTCATAATTTATTCCTCAATTCACATCCAGTATAAGGAAGAGCCTTGGATTTTGGTTTGTGCAAATATATGCTTTCGTATTTAAATTACAATCATGCGGGCTTACTATTGTGACTACAGCGAAGATGTATGTAACCGAATAATTATGAACAGGGGGGAAGAAGAAAGATACACTGAGTATGTGTGTGTAATGAGATATTTCTTTGGGGGAAAACTCATTACAATTTTGAGGCTTAATTTACAACCGTTCCTGGGGTAAATTAAACATACCACGAAGACGCGAAAGATGGAGGATATGCAAAGTCGAGAAATGAAAGGAAAAGAAAAATATAACCAAAATAAAATATTTGGAAGATGTTTATAATTTTCAGAAAATAATTAAATATTGCTTTATTCTGTTTATTTAATAAAAAAAAAACTCGATCACGAAAGGCGATTTTTTAAATGAACACCTAAATCAGTGAACCCTGGTTTTTTCCCTTGATATCCCGTTCGTAAGCACACTGCATTAGTGATGACGTAAAGTGATGACGTAAAATTGGAGTCAAACATTACATGATGGCAAGTTCGTGTCTCGTGTCCTTTAGTTCATTAGCGACTGTCATTAACTCCATTTGATTAGAGTTAATTGCATTTTCCAAATTAAACAACGTCACACCTTTCACTGTATTTGCTTCAGCAATGCGATGGTCAGTACATTTTGTGAAATAGGTGAGGGCATGCGTCCTAGCTGAACACTGAACATGGCGATATATCCTCATACATGAAAAGCCCACTCTGATCCTTAGGTGTAGGGTTAAGCAGTCCCGAAAAGATGGCTTAATTTTATACAAATCTGGAGATGTCCTCCTTATTTGTTTAGAGGATAGAATAATGGGCGGATAAACCAGGGTATAACTTAAATACGAACCCCCCCCCCCCGTCGCCACATCCTCTTCAGTTTGTGCCCCCTAAAACCAGAGGTCTGAGTCCGCCCATGGATAACATAACTTATTAGCTTATTACACAGACAGACGGACAGAAAATAATCTATTTTAATATACAAGCTTTCGACCAATCTAGTCGTCACTTCACCCCTGAATGGTGAGCACTGTGTTGACTGGGCAGCACTCTACTTCGTAAGCGTGACAGGGGGTTCTGGAATAGGAGGCCGGTTTGTCTGTGTGCCTGCATCCGCGGGCCTCCGCGTAGTTTTTGTACGTGCACAATCCGTCTTCGTTGTTAGGGAGCTTGCAGCGGACTCCTGAAACAGAAATTGAATTTCATGAGTCAATGTATATCTCCAACTTCATTTATTATTGAAAAATAATAAATGTTTAGATAAAATACCCGTTACGTGACCTACAGAACATAGAAAATGAGCTTTAAAGTTTTATTTTTTAATGAAGTTTTTCTTGTGCACAGTCCGTCTTCGTTGTTAGGGAGCTTGCAGCGGACTCCTGAAACAGAAATTGAATTTCATGAGTCAATGTATATCTCCAACTCCATTTATTATTGAGATATAATAAATGTTTAGATAAAATACCTGTTACGTGACCTACAGAACATAGAAAATGAGCTTTAAAGTTTTATTTTTTAAAGAAGTTTTTCTTATACGTTCGGCCATGCCTTTTCCACAAGTTTGGCCATGCCTCGGGATGAACTAGCGGTATTCCGGAGCGAAGCGACGGAATTCAGCTAGTTATGTATATTTGTCCAAAAACTATTCGAATTTCAGTTTCTGCCTTCTTCGCCACCCTGTATGTGTATAAGTGTACACTTAACATGTAGTTATAAGGAAATAAAAGGAGAAGATGGAGGAAGAAGGACGAAGAAGGGTTATCACCCATTTCTGCCATGCTCTTTCTTTTATTCTATCCTCTTTTTTACGTCTCCTCACCCTTACCCATTTTTAATTATTAATGCTCCATTGCATTCTCTGTCCCACTCTCCTCGTAATAACTCTTTTCTCCTTTTCTCCTCTAATCGTTCTCTCCCTTTTGTTTTCTCTTTAGCTTCTCATTTTTAGCACCCATTCTAATAGAATCCTCGTCTTCTAAAACGACATCGTGTCTAAGGAAGAAACCGTTTTCTTATACATTTTGCTCCTTTTCCTCGAGCTCTTCTAAAGGAGGGATGATGTCTTATTTGTTGCTTTGCCATAAATAAAATTGTTTATAAGAAAGAAAATTCAAGTAGAAAATTACAGGAAAATTGTTCTTTCTTTTCGTTTTCTCTGATTGTTGAAGCAGATAAACTAGAGTATTATTTCTCCCCTTGTTTTTCCCTTGCCTCGAACTTCCAGAAACATGGTTGACCCAGTGGCAACGCGCTGGTTTGTGCAAAATATTTTGTTTATAAGAAAGAAAATTCAAGTAGAAAATTACAGGAAAATTGTTCTTTCTTTTCGTTTTCTCTGATTGTTGAAGCAGATAAACTGGAGTATTATTTCTCCCCTTGTTTTTCCCTTGCCTCGAACTTCCAGGAACATGGTTGACCCAGTGGCAACGCGCTGGTTTGTGCAAAATATCCAGAAACAAAGGTTTATCCCTGCTTCGGTGGTGTGTAGTGCTCAAGACGGATGTCTGGTAAACAGGAGAACGTGGGACTAATCCCATCCGGGGTATGGGATTGTATCCTCAAACATTGTTTGAGAATTTGGCAATAGTACGAGTAGCCTACTGGTGAAGTGAAGGCATTCTGGTCCTATTTGAGCTGTAGAAATTAGCACTATGACTATACTATTATTGGTATCCTTATGAGGCTCCTTAATGTCCTTGTACATAAATCAGACCTTGATTATTCTAATTCTTCTCTTACAGCTCGTACATCTGACAAGGAAAATGAGTTTGAATTGAGTCCTTTTTAAACGAATGTAGAAAGGCCAGAAAGCTATACTTCTCCCTTTCCCTTACTGTATCCTCAAACATTGTTTGAGAATTTGGCAATAGTACGAGTAGCCTACTGGTGAAGTGAAGGCATTCTGGCCCTATTTGAGCTGTATAAATTAGCACTATGACTATACTATTATTGGTATCCTTATGAGGCTCCTTAATGTCCTTGTACATAAAAATCAGACCTTGATTATTCTGATTCTTCTCTTACAGCTCGTACATCTGACAAGGAAAATGAGTTTGAACTGAGTCCTTTTTAAACAAATGTATAGAAAGGCCAGAAAGCTATACTTCTCCCTTTCCCTTGCCCATGGATCTTTTCAAGAAAGTAATGGAAAAATACATATGAAATACATGTGATATGAAACACAAGTCATTTTCCCTTACCCATGGATCATTTCAAGAAAGTAATGGAAAAATACATGTGAAATACATGTGATATGAAACACATGTCATTAGTATGATAGTATGATGTCTCACATGAATCCTACCGTATTTGAAAGAAATGTTTTGTTTACGTCTGACTGTAACAACAACGCTTGAGGTTCATGTGGGACATGAATCCTACCGTAAGAGCGATTCTGGTGAAATTGATTCTGTACGCAAAAGGTTAAATATACCTATGTCTGGAAACATTTTTTTGACATGAGCGATCAAAAACATGTCTTATTAAGTTGCTTTGTGTTTCAAATGTACATATGTATTATATTCGAGTATATTGCCCTGTTCCCGTCTTGGAGACAAATTTGGAATCGAGGAGCGACGAAAAAATTGAACCACTCTTTTCAGTTGCCCAGTGAACGGATAGGATCCGACAGGCAGTTGAAAAGTGAGTTACATGTTTTAGGATTTGACCTACTGACTGAGTTTTACACTGAAAAAAGAAGTTTTTTTTTTATATATAACTCACCGACTTACCTAAATCGGAATAAAATAATAAATTGATTAAATATTTCCTAATTTGCTTCCAACGATCAAACATAGGTAGTTAACGTCATTATAAATCCCATTCCATTTTGATAGTATGCTAATATGCCCTCATTGATCCTTTAGAAATTGTTGTATTCGCAGTTTTCTACTGAAGTCTTCAATGATACTTCTCAAATAGGAAAAAAGAAAGACGAAAGGTGCCATGGAACTTTCCTATTACTCGAATACTTATCTCTCTTTAGGTACTTACCAATCAGTAGCGAATGTACCTAATATTATTTGTGACTTGAAAAACTTCAGAGAGGATGTAAAGTTGTAAAGTATTTTATCACTATAAGTTTACATTGAATTAAAATTAATTGCAAACCAACCATTATGTTGGTATGTAATTTGTTTGTTGGTGGTTTAACCTCACTAAATTTAAAACTAAAATTTTCGTTACCGAGACTTATGACGGGTTGCTACCCGCCTCACGTTACCCTCCCGTAGCCTGAGTGGGTCTAAGAAAAGTCAGCAAAAGACGATTGCCCAGATGCTAGATGGTCACCTACCCTGATACCAACTACTTTTAGTGAAAAGTGAAGATTCGTTTGTAAACCGCTACCCGCCTCACGTTACCCTCCCGTAGCCTGAGTGGGTCCAAGAAAAGTCAGCAAAAGACGATTGCCCAGATGCTAGATGGTCACCTACCCTGATACCAACCACTTTTAGTGAAAAGTGGGGATTCGTTTGTAGACCAGACCCCGCGATTGTCTTTTGCTAAATCTAGGCGCAGGGTAGTGCGCTTAGATTCTGCAGGTTCCACTGGTTCTCCAGTTCTCCTCCTTTCCAGTTTGTTCTCCAGAAAAGAAGCGGTTCTATTTTACTTCTGCAAAGTTTCGACTCAGTACTATTTGCCACTGATATCGTATAGTATCAAGCGAAAATAATTGACACCCTTCTTGTCTCCTTGACATTCCTTCCTTCTGCACTTTGCCTTATCTTCTTTCTTTTGTGTTCTTTTCTCTCCTATTCTCGTGTATCAATGCCACTCAAAGCTTTGCTCCTCTTATTACATGGGATCCAGCTGTCTATTATCAAGATTAGATAGCAAAATAATTGCTTTCCCTGAGAAAATTCTTTCGCAGTTCAACGTAGAATAGGAATGGATTACTCCGGCATAAAAAGCGCAAAAATATCTTTCGCAAACGTTTTTCTTGTCTATTTCTTTGAATTTCCATTCTATTTCTTTATTTTTATGGTATCAGTAGGTATATTTGTAACTATAATAGGCATTCCTTCAATGCAAAAATATCTTTCGCAAACGTTTTTCTTGTCTATTTCTTTGAATTTCCATTCTATTTCTTTATTTTTATGGTATCAGTAGGTATATGTGTAACTATAATAGGCATTCCTTCAAAAAGGGTTCTTATATTTTGAAATCCTCTGACCAAATGTACATTTTCTTTTGATTTCAGGAGAACCAGTTCGTGGATTTGAACGACGATTTCCGTGTTCACCATTCAGGTAAGGTTCACATTTCTAAACTTGTTGGGTCGGGCGGGAACTCGCCGACGTCCTTAAGTACTCACCTACTTGTGCAAATAATAGAGGCACGCGATATTTATAACTCCTCCGTGTTCACCATTCAGGTAAGGTTCACATTTCTAAACTTGTTGGGTCGGGCGGGAACTCGCCGACGTCCTTAAGTACTCACCTACTAGTGCAAATAATAGAGGAACGCGATATTTATAACTCAATTGCGATCGTCCTGAAATAAAAATTTCACCCGATTACATCACTTTCTTCCCCATAAACTCAATAGAGTATATGATAAGGAAAATAAAAAGCAACATTTTACCTCAGGAATTATAATAACAAACAAATGAAAATGTCGTGTGAGCGTGCTTTTTATCAATTTAAAACCTGGCTGGATTATACGAATTGAATTTGAATATTCATACACCTCAACTATTCTGCATATTGCATAGAAAAGTCTCTTCCCCTCTCTCATAGTTTGATAGGTCGCAGGGAAAGTAGGGAAGGAACCCAAACGATATCTTACTCGTAAATATTCATTGAAAGTCATCATATTTCTTCATGGAAAATCATGGTGCTAGTATTGGGATAAGGTGAGGAAGCAGGCAATGAATTCACATCCAGTATAAGGAAGAGCCTTGGATTTTGGTTTGTGCAAATATATGCTTTCGTATTTAAATTACAATCATGCGGGCTTACCATTGTGACTACAGCGAAGATGTATGTAACCGAATAATTATGAACAAGGGGGAAAGAAAGATACTGATTTGAACGACGATTTCCGTGTTCACCATTCAGGTAAGGTTCACATTTCTAAACTTGTTGGGTCGGGCGGGAACTCGCCGACGTCCTCAAGTACTCACCTACTTGTGCAAATAATAGAGGAACGCGATATTTATAACTCCATTGCGATCGTCCTGAAATAAAAATTTCACCCGATTACATCATGTTCTTCCCCATAAACTCAATAGAGTAGGTATATGATAAGGAAAGTAAAAAGCAACATCTTACTATACATCTCTTTCTAAAGAGTCTGCCCGACCGTTGCTAAGAACAGTCTTGCCTGAGTTCCCTGCCTTCATAATTTATTCCTCAATTCACATCAATTGTCCTGGAGTTCTGATAATTCAACAAAAATTAAGATGTCCTATATCTACCCTGCAAATGCTAACTGTCGCGAGTCGTGTCGGTCGAATTCACATCCAGTATAAGGAAGAGCCTTGGATTTTGGTTTGTGCAAATATATGCTTTCGTATTTAAATTACAATCATGCGGGCTTACTATTGTGACTACAGCGAAGATGTATGTAACCGAATAATTATGAACAGGGGGGAAGAAGAAAGATACACTGAGTATGTGTGTGTAATGAGATATTTCTTTGGGGGAAAACTCATTACAATTTTGAGGCTTAATTTACAACCGTTCCTGGGGTAAATTAAACATACCACGAAGACGCGAAAGATGGAGGATATGCAAAGTCGAGAAATGAAAGGAAAAGAAAAATATAACCAAAATAAAATATTTGGAAGATGTTTATAATTTTCAGAAAATAATTAAATATTGCTTTATTCTGTTTATTTAATAAAAAAAAAACTCGATCACGAAAGGCGATTTTTTAAATGAACACCTAAATCAGTGAACCCTGGTTTTTTCCCTTGATATCCCGTTCGTAAGCACACTGCATTAGTGATGACGTGAAATTGGAGTCAAACATTACATGATGGCAAGTTCGTGTCTCGTGTCCTTTAGTTCATTAGCGACTGTCATTAACTCCATTTGATTAGAGTTAATTGCATTTTCCAAATTAAACAACGTCACACCTTTCACTGTATTTGCTTCAGCAATGCGATGGTCAGAACATTTTGTGAAATAGGTGTGAAATAGGGCATGCGAGTTCTCCCTTTTGTCGAGGGAAGTTTGGAGAAACTTTTGTTTTGATTTTAGGTAGCGTATATTTGGAGATAGGTACATCTACATTAATTTTCTCTCTCTTAGTTAGGTGTAGATAAGACATTCAGAGGAATAGCTTCTTCGTTAGCCACTTTGTACAATGTGTACATAGTTACTTCTAAAAGGTTCTCTTCCCTGTGTACCATTAACAGTCAGTACAACCTCTAGCTTGTAGATATGTAGATGGTTATTCACCTATTTATAGGACCAGGGAACTTCATCAGCAAATGGAAAGAATATTCCCAAAGAAAATTGCAAATCTTTCATGATTTTATCTCCTCTCTTGGCGAGCTGACGGCAAGGGTTCCGCGAGATATTTTGGAAAAATCATACACTAGATAAAATGCAGTTTCAAAACGACCATATGATTTTATCCTCTCTTGAATATCTAACGAACGATTTTTCTGTCTTTTCCTCTTGTTCGTAATTAATCATCGTCAATGAAACTCAACACAGATTGAAAATTATAACATTCGAAGCATTTTAAACATCAGTTTGCCTTTAATAAAATTTACATTTTTTTAATTAAAATATTTTTTTTCCCCATCAGCAGCAATTACTAATTGCGCTTTTTTTATCTTTACTCGGAAAACTAAAAGGCTGGATCGTCAACTCGTGTTTATTTGCATTGCAGAAAAAGTTTCAAGTTATTTTTAAAATAATTGCTAACTAGTGTTTTTTCGTTATTTATTTTTCAAAGTATTATATTTATTTCTATTTTATTTTTTCCTCGTCTTGTGTCTCCTGAAGATCCCGAGGGACTAATTTAACCATTGCTGAACATGTTCTACCATTAAACCCTGATGCCTAATGGCACAGGAGAAAACAGGTGATTAAGAAAAGAGATTTTTCCCCCTTAATGGGTCAATCAATGAGGGAAGAATAGGTACCACGTGGCTGTCAGTAAACACTTTAGATTTAGATAATTAGACAGCTATTTGTTGAGCCCTTACAGTAATCTCAAACACATGGGCTCTTTCCCAGAGTTGCTTTTCTTATACATAGTTTTTGTGTACGTATGTATGTTTGTTCCACGATAACTCTCATCTCTCAAATGACAAATGGCTCGACAGATTTTGATGAAATTTGAAAGAAATGTTCCACATGACAGCAATTCTCTCATTAGCTTCCAGGAATCTAGGTTTTGTTGATCCTTCCAGGGCTCCGGGGGTGCAATCTTGAAAGTTCAGGGTTCCGCAAAGATGTTCACCTTTTAAAAAGGGTTCCGCGGGCCAAACTAATTAAGAAACACTGCTATAGAGGCCTCTCTTCTGAGTAAGGTTCACGGTTCACTGAATGTTCAAGAAAATGAGACGAGGAAAAGGAAAGACTGGAAACGCAAGAAATGCAATTTATGCGATGGCTTTATGCATTGCGATTCTGTTGAACAGAAGGATTAGCCGAGGAGATTATGAGGAAAAAACGATAATTTTATAACAAAGGAAAATATCGCTTGTTCTTTTCCTGTACTCAATATTTTCTACGTCTACAGGGTGTGGTAGTATTGACTTCGCCCTACATAGGAAAACGAAAGACTGGAAACGCAAGAAATGCAATTTATGCGATGGCTTTATGCATTGCGATTCTGTTGAACAGAAGGATTAGCCGAGGAGATTACGAGTATAAGGAAAAAACGATAATTTTATAACAAAGGAAAATATCGCTTGTTTTTTTCCTGTACTCAATATTTTCTACGTCTACAGGGTGTGGTAGTATTGACTTCGCCCTACATAGGAAAATTCCTGTACTCAATATTTTCTACGTCTACAGGGTGTGGTAGTATTGACTTCGCCCTACATAGGAAAATAAAAGAAAACAGGTGGACTATCACAAAAGTACATGCATATTGTGTTATTTTTTGTTCTATCTGGCTTTTTGCACACCTTGTTTGCGAATTTTGAACTTTATATTCTGTCTTTAAGAGAAGGTCTTTACTTACATCGACCTTCATATCTTCTGGAAAGCAGTGATGAATTTTGAGACACCCCACCCCGTTCGATAGAATTCTAATAGAATCAGCAATGGAATAGGAAAATAAAAGAAAACAGGTGGACTATTACAAAAGTACATGCATATTGTGTTATTTTTTGTTCCATCTGGCTTTTTGCACACCTTGTTTGCGAATTTTGAACTTCAAATTCTGTCTTTAAGAGAAGGTCTTTACTTACATCAACCTTCATATCCTCTGAAAAGCAGTGCAAAATTTTGAGACACCCCACCCTGTTCGATAGAATTCTAATAGAATTAGCAATGGGAAATAATTTCCGCATGAAATATTTTTTCTTCCTTTGCATTTATAGTTTGATGATATTAACTCTCACAAGTATTTTAAACGGAGGGAAATGCAGTCGACTCTGGCATTATTATGAATTGCAAATTCCAACAAAGGACTCAGGGGATAGGGAATTGCATAGTTTGTAATCTCCTCATCTCTCTCTCCGCCTATTCTTCCTTTTTGTCTCTCTCCCACGAAATATTTTTTCTTCCTTTGCATTTATAGTTTGATGATATTAACTCTCACAAGTATTTTAAACGGAGGGAAATGCAGTCGACTCTGGTATTATTATGAATTGCAAATTCCAACAAAGGACTCAGCAATGGAAAATAATTTCCGCATGAAATATTTTTTCTTCCTTTGCATTTATAGTTTGATGATATTAACTCTCACAAGTATTTTAAACGTAGGGAAATGCAGTCGACTCTGGTATTATTATGAATTGCAAATTCCAACAAAGGACTCGGGGGATAGGGAATTGCATAGTTTTATTGTAATCTCCTCATCTCTCTCTCCGCCTATTCTTCCTTTTTGTCTCTCTCCCATGTCTCTTCCTATCGTGTTGTAATTTTCCAAATGAATCGTGGAGGAAAGTCAATTTTATCAGCGAGTAGCAATTTATTTTATAATGGCTGGTACAAGATAACAACGTTATCTTTTTATCCGACGGAAATCAAAATGAAAATCTCGTTTTAAACTAGCTGTGTGTTTTTCGTCTGATCGGTTTAGCTACATCGCCTATCGCATCAAACGGTGGAGAGAGGGTACTCCGAATTTCGAGAACGAAAGGGAATACCTAGCTACATCGCCTATCGCATCAAACGGTGGAGAGAGGGTACTCCGAATTTCGAGAACGAAAGGGAATACCAAAAAACTTGAGATCTCTGGAATTCCTGTCTAACAATAGCCAATAGAACATTGACCGTAGTAACCAAGAGCAAAAGCATCCTAGAACTCCAGCTCCTGACCATGACAGAGGTATCATCGTTTTACTAACCAAGTACGTAGTAGGTAAATATATCATGATAAACTGTGAACGTAGCAATTTATTTTATAATGGCTGGTACAAGATAACAACGTTATCTTTTTATCCGACGGAAATCAAAATGAAAATCTCGTTTTAAACCAGCTGTGTGTTTTTCGTCTGATCGGTTTAGCTACATCGCCTATCGCATCAAACGGTGGAGAGAGAATTTCGAGAACGAAAGGGAATACCAAAAAACTTGGGATCTCTGGAATTCCTGTCTAACAATAGCCAATAGAACATTGACCGTAGTAACCAAGAGCAAAAGCATCCTAGAACTCCAGCTCCTGAGCATGACAGAGGTATCATCGTTTTACTAACCAAGTACGTAGTAGGTAAATATATCATGATGGATCTCTGGAATTCCTGTCTAACAATAGCCAATAGAACATTGACCGTAGTAACCAAGAGCAAAAGCATCCTAGAACTCCAGCTCCTGACCATGACAGAGGTATCATCGTTTTACTAACCAAGTACGTAGTAGGTAAATATATCATGATAAACTGTGAACAAGATTTATTAAACCATGATGGTCATTTCCCTTCACACAATTATAAACTCACCTCACAGCTATCTTGCCTTGAGATAGAAACCATAACCTCAGTTCCCTTGCTTCCAAATACTCCTACCATTGGAAACTAACAACGCAATATGCAGTTTCCTTTCGCATAATTTCATCGTTACATCAATGAATTTAACGTTTCCAAATGGAGGGGAGATATAACGGGATACAAAAAACGCAAATTTAGCCCGAGGGGAGCCAATTAACCTAATCCCCTCTGTATACTTGATGCTATGGTGGTTACTCCACTTTGCCTCCTCTTTTTTCCAGAAACACATCAATAGAGTTGTAAAAGCTCCTCTCTGTTTATCATAAGCCGGGCGAAGTATGTCTGTGGTCTGCTGCCGTCCCTTTTCCCTCTCTGACTCTGTAACACCTTGGCGTTAACGGGATACAAAAAACGCAAATTTAGCCCGAGGGGAGCCAATTAACCTAATCCCCTCTGTATACTTGATGCTATGGTGGTTACTCCATTTTGCCTCCTCTTTTTTCCAGAAACACATTAATGGAGTTGTAAAAGCTCCTCTCTGTTTATCATAAGCCGGGCGAAGTATGTCTGTGGTCTGCAGCCGTCCCTTTTCCCTCTCTGACTCTTCAACACCTTGGCGTCAGTCTCTTCAGAGCTGTTGTAGATAACATTTCAGACCGTTGCTATTTTGATAAAAGCGGAGTTGTAAAAGCTCCTCTCTGTTTATCATAAGCCGGGCGAAGTATGTCTGTGGTCTGCAGCCGTCCCTTTTCCCTCTCTGACTCTTTAACACCTTGACGTCAGTCTCTTCAGAGCTGTTGTAGATAACATTTCAGACCGTTGCTATTTTGATGAAAGGATGACAGTTCCTATTTTGATGAAAGCATGATGGACTTGAAAGGACCCGATACGGTTTTATACTACGCGATTTTGGAATAATCAGTACGAGAGCAATGGTAAGGAACTAATCAGTTGACGCGACTGTATATCTCCGACGACATTTTATCAGCGCGGCAGCGATTACTTCAATTTTTTTTTAATATATTGATTGATTTGTAATTTGTATTGAGAATAGATTTCAAGAAGAAGACAGGAAAATGAAAGGAGAGCAAAACCAAGGTACAAGTGATAATCCTATTAAGCAAGTGCTACTTAATGGTGTTTTTCCTACAAATAGTAAGTGTGAACTTGATGAATCCGAAGAAGTCATGCTTTCTAATCTCTGCTGTTTTCATCACTACAAACAGTGCAAACTTTATGTCCCTATATTTTTCTTTTTACTCAACTTTTGAATTTTGATTAAGTTTTTTCATGGGCGAACATTTTTCGCGAAGGAAATTTCATAAAAATAAATCGTCTTGTTTTATTAATATTTTCCTCGGCAATTAAATAGTCCGGGAAAAGTTTGGTTGTTCTTCCCTTCAGTTCTCCCTTTTGTCGAGGGAAGTTTGGAGAAACTTTTGTTTTGATTTTAGGTAGCGTATATTTGGAGAAGTTGACTGTTATAGTCGCGTGAGAGTTGGAGAGAAACTTGATTAACTTTATTATCACTACCACTGACCTATTTTTATTTTTTATGCGTTGGAATACACTCAATAGACTATGCTTGCTAGGGCGGAAACTTCAGATGTCAGGAACATCTGAAGTTTCCTTGCTTTAGAAATCCCACGTGTTTCTGTGTGGAAAGCTGTCTATTTTGTTAATTGTTTTTGCCACAAGATCCATTTTGTACTTCAAAATTGAGGTTTGACTTTTTTTTTGCATGATGAATATTTCAAATTGTCCTCTTTATTATCACTACCACTGACCTATTTTTATGCGTTGGAATACACTCAATAGACTATGCTGCTCTTGTGGTTAATTAGGGCGGAAACATCAGATATTCCTGTCATTGCTTTAGAAGTCCCACGTGTTTATGTGTGGAAAGCTGTCTATTTTGTTATCTAATTATTTTTGCCACAAGATCCATTTTGTACTTCCAAATTGAGGTTTGACTTTTTTTTTTTTTGCATGATGAACATTTCAAATTGTCTTGCATCCGGGGGGTGGATAAATACCCGGGTAAATACCCAATTTTTATTTACCCACCCAGTGGGTATTTACCCACGACCCATCACTAGTCGCGAGTCGTGTCGGTCAAATTGTCTTGGAGTTCTGATAATTCAACAAAAATTAAGATGTCCTATATCTACCCTGCAAATGCTAACTGTCGCGAGTCGTGTCGGTCATTCAAGTAAACCTGCCGTCCTATTAGGTACCTACCCTAGCTAGATTATGTCTTCTCACACATGATTAATATGAGGAAATCTGAGAATTATATGACAGTTCAGGTGTATTATAAATTCATCGCAAATAACTCAAGTAAGGCGTTGTTATTGGCGAACACATCTTCGAGCTTTTGAAATCTCTAAAAAAGCTCTAATCCTTTCTCATTTGCATCATGGAGATAGAAGTCAATAGCTAGGTAGTCAGTAACCTTGTTGAGTTCAGACTCGTGTCAACATTAGGTTTATCAGTTTAATTCGGGCAGCATCTTAGAATATGAGCGTATTCTACAAACTTATTATTATTACTTTAGGTTAAAGAAGGGTCCTGTGATGTCCTTCCTAACCACATAGATTTGAAACAAACTTTCGCCTCATCCCCTCCGCTGTCTCTATTCTCTAATACCCTGAACTTGACACTTGTCAAAGACCTCTGGTGCACCTTCCCATCTTGTACTTAACTTCCAAACTTACGGAAACCCTAGGGATTTTCTTCATCCCCAAGTTTTACAAACTGGTGGACGTTTGTCTGAGTGGCGCTCTTTTTCCACTTCCACAAAGTTTATTTTCTCAAGTTGTTCTCGCAGAACATAAAATGCAGAAAAAAACCTTTTTCAACTTAATCCGTTAATTACTTTTTCCTTATTCTCTTTTCCCCTCTACCTTCTTTTTTAGGTAAATTTTGAATTTTCATAAGTCTTACTTCCTTTTGCCTTTCTCTCACACTTTCTTGCTCCCATACCCTTTTCTGTAAATGGGAAAGAAATGTTCTGAATTTATTCTAGTCCGGAGCTTTTACAAGGTGAACATTTTAGTAGCCGTTGTAATTTACTTTTGAATTTTAAGCTTCTCATTAGTTAGGTACATCTACATTAATTTTCTCTCTCTTAGTTAGGTGTAGATAAGACATTCAGAGGAATAGCTTCTTCGTTAGCCACTTTGTACATAGTTACTCCTAAAAAGTTCTCTTCCCTGTGTACCATTAACAGTCAGTACAACCTCTAGCTTGTAGATATGTAGATGGTTATTCACCTATTTATAGGACCAGGGAACTTCATCAGCAAATGGAAAGAATATTCCCAAAGAAAATTGCAAATCTTTCATGATTTTATCCTCTCTTGAATATCTAACGAACGATTTTTCTGTCTTTTCCTCTTGTTCGTAATTAATCATCGTCAATGAAACTCAACACAGATTGAAAATTATAACATTCGAAGCATTTTAAACATCAGTTTGCCTTTAATAAAATTTACATTTTTTTAATTAAAATATTTTTTTTCCCCATCAGCAGCAATTACTAATTGCGCTTTTTTTATCTTTACTCGGAAAACTAAAAGGCTGGATCGTCAACTCGTGTTTATTTGCATTGCAGAAAAAGTTTCAAGTTATTTTTAAAATAATTGCTAACTAGTGTTTTTTCGTTATTTATTTTTTAAAGTATTATATTTATTTCTATTTTATTTTTTCCTCGTCTTGTGTCTCCTGAAGATCCCGAGGGACTAATTTAACCATTGCTGAACATGAGTTTCATCTAAGTATTATTTATAGTTAGATACGCTACCAGTATTACCAAGGGTCCAATTGGTCGAATTTCTACAATACTCGTATTACTTTTCATTGGGATATTGTGTTAAGCATGAACGCTTGTTATAAATTCAGTTCCTTAATAAATAATAACTGTTCCTTAATAATAACACACGATCCAGATCCGAAGTTCGCAGGACTAAACACTATTGGTAGATTTCATATTCAGAAGTTGTCCTTTTATGTTGATTTAAATTTTCAAATCCACTCTAAGTGATCTTTTATCGTTCTTTTACACCGTTTCGTGTGTAACAACGATGTTCACTCAGCAGAATATCCTCAAATTTCATGTTCACCCTGTTTTAGAATAGTGGCCCCAATATACTAATGCTCATTTGTTATAAAGAGCTTTTACCGCCCTCCTCTTCCACTTTACAACTGTACACAACTTTACACTGAAACAATTTATATCTATTGTATTAGAATTCCTTTGGTCAAGAGGAGGTGCTCTTATAATGTTCAGGGTGGTCGGGTTGCAATTAAAAACTATCCATTTGGAGTTTTTGAAACAATATTCTATTGAAAAAGTTGTCCAACTATTTTCTATTTATAGCACTCAAGCAATATGCGGACAAGACGGTCAAGAGGAGGTGCTCTTATAATGTTCAGGGTGGTCGGGTTGCAATTAAAAAGTTATCACGAGAGTTATCACAGAGATCGTAGATACATATACGAATCTGCGATCTCTGTGATAACTCTCGAACGGCTTCGATGAAATTTGGTACACATGTCCAACACATTTGTAAAGGAAATTTTCTGATTCGTTATTGAGCTGTATTGGGCCTTTGAGGTTCCGGTAGAACGTAGTAAAGTTTGCCTTGTAGCGTCACCCGGTCATCCTATCCACTTCTGCAATAGAATAGGCATTTTAAAAACTTTCTAACCACAAACAGACAAAAGGCTATAATTCTTCAAAGTGTAAGCATATAGTAACTTGAGTGCAGAAGAAGAGAAAGTTTGAACTGAACATTTCCCAACAATAGAATAGAGGGGTCACTCTTGTAACTTATTGTGCCTGGCCCTTTGTTAGAACTTTCAAAGTACCCATTGTCGAATGGTAGGTCGAAGGGCACCCTTTTGAAACCTGAATCAGCATTAAGTGCAGGTTTCTTTCCATTCCATCACCGTGCTTATTGTGTTTTGCCATTAAATACCTCTACTTCTGTGAGTTGTATTACGGTCACTAGGACAAGACTCGTTTTGACCAAAGACCAATTGTGTTCATAAATGACTGAAAAAATGAGGTGAATTTTGAAGACAAAATTTTTTGTCCGTTTGTCCGCGATAAGATAGAGCTTATACCAATCTACGATCTCTGTGATAACTCTCGAACGGCTTCGATGAAATTTGGTACTCATGTCCAACACATTTGTAAAGGAAATTTTCTGATTCGTTTTTGAGCTACATTGGGCCTTTGGGGTTCCCGTAGGACAAGTACCTAAAGTTTGCCTTGTAGCGTCACCCGGTCATCCTATCCACTTCTGCAATAGAATAGGCATTCTAAAAACTTTCTAACCACAAACAGACAAAAGGCTATAATTCTTCAAAGTGTAAGCATATAGTAACTTGAGTGCAGGAGAAGAGAAAGTTTGAACTGAACATTTCCCAACAATAGAATAGAGGGGTCACTCTTGTAACTTATTGTGCCTGGCCCTTTGTTAGAACTTTCAAAGTACCCATTGTCGAATGGTAGGTCGAAGGGCACCCTTTTGAAACCTGAATCAGCATTAAGTGCTGGTATCTTTCCATTCCATCACCGTGCTTATTGTGTTTTGCCATTAAATACCTCTACTTCTGTGAGTTGTATTACGGTCACTTTGCATGTACTTGTATTTAAGACCACTATGTTCCATCTTAATTTTCTATTGTTTTACATGCTACGTGAAGTCCTATTACTCATGAGTTCCTAATGCTTAATGGCCATTCAAAGGAAGTAAAGGTTTCGTAATATTTTACCTATGTGCCAGTTGGGTCTGAAATTCCTTAAAATTAACACAACTTTTGCTCTTTATTATTTCAAGGAGTTTCCATTAACAAGAGGGTCAATTAGTAATTTTGTTTTCAATTTTTCACAGAAAATTTCGCAAACGCCAGACATCTTCAAAAGCAATATACTACAGTCAATAAAGGTAGTCTCTTGTACTTCAGGTATCCTCTTCAAAAATATTAATTTTCTCAAATTGTTTCGGAAAGTCGGTGTAAGAAGCAGTGGTTTCCAATAGTGGAAGACCAAGTTGGGAGACATGTTACCTAATACCCACCAACTCTTTTCCACCGAAATGGGAAATGATCAAATCGTTTACTCCAAGGGGGAGTCATCCCTTCCCCTTTGGATACTACTGATTAGTGAAGTACTGGGACTCGTGGGAAAAGAGTCAATCATATAAGGGAAACAGACCGAAAAAAAATATAGAAATACCTCTGTACATTTAAGGTATTAAAAAGTAACAGTTGTAATATCATGGGTAAGTATAGGTAGGTATCATGAAATACATAGAATGATATGAAATATGTACATAGAATGGCTACCCTCCTAATGTGCACCAAAGTCTGAAATTCGAGAATAAAAGTATGTTCCCACTCACAAATTATTTTCAAATTTGACTTTTTCTATCTCTATTGAAATGCATTGTGCTTGAAGCTCTTAGCTAAATTGAAATGATTCGAAATCTGCATTATTATGAGCAATATTATGAAGAACTTGTAAGACAAACAAAAGTAACTGTCATTCAACTGTGAAACCCAGAGCTCAGAATAGTCAGAATCAAAGCTGCGTTGGTTTTAAGACTTTTTTTATTGTCTTACAGGATACCTTGGAAATATTTAACGATATTCAAAAGGAGCTTTTCTTTTGATGCTGTTTGTGATTCGCACATTCGAAGATATCCGCAAAGTGGTGTAGTGATTAGGGCGTTCAACTTCGGATCTGGAAGTTGGTGGTTCAAGCCCAAGTGATCGAGGGAAACAATAACAATATTTGTGGGACCAAGTTATTGAGGAGTGTTAACTTGAGAACAATATTAGTGACAAGCATTGAAGTTCAACATAGTTAACTGTTAAAAATCCTTAATTCCTTATCCCGAAGGATTCATAGTTTAAAAATCTTTATTTCTTTTTCCCAAAGATTTTTTTTTTCCCTTTTTTTTTTTTTTTTTTTTTTTTTTTTTTTTTTTTTTAATAAACACAAATGAAAAAGTAAAAAAAAGTTTAGAGATATGCACACAAAACTCTGGTAACTAAGAATGAAGTTAGTTGGTTTTTTATTATTCTTTTTTTATTTAGAAACGTTAAAAATAGAAACTCAAATGTTCAAAACTCAATTTTTTCCTTTCCCTATTTAAAATAGAGTTCTTGTGTAGGAGCTATAAATAATGGAAAAATTCTAGGGAAAGAAATGAGTGTTTAGATATTTATGATTTTGATTAAAAATTAAATAGGTAAACATATATTTTATTAATCAGCTAATCTCTTTTGTATTGTCCACAGTAACCGAAGTAATGCTCAAAGATATTCCAAAATAGGATAAAAATCGACGATAGGTCCCGATATTTCTGTAGGTTTTTTGACTGCACGTGCAAACCAAAATATTCCTGATGTGTAAAGTGCACTTTCAATATGTATCAGAAAGCTTGCACAGCATTTAAATTGATGGAATATTGCAGAGGAAACTCCAGGTAAGCTGGTAGGAATTTATTATGATGCGTTACTGTACCAATTTTGACTGCACGTGCAAACCAAAATATTCCTGATGTGTAAAGTGCACTTTCAATATGTATCAGAAAGCTTGCACAGCATTTAAATTGATGTAATATTGCAGAGGAAACTCCAGGTAAGCTGGTAGGAATTTATTATGATGCGTTACTGTACCAATTCCAGCTTCCCCAAGATGTTTCCACTTGACGGTAAAATGTTATTTTGTTTTCGTACTATCGTAAAAAAATGTCATCGAAATAAAAATGGCATTTCATGCTTCCTCGAATAAGAATATCGTAGAGCGTTGTTTAAACAGAGCGGTGTCTTCTAAGCGGACTTGATTTATTGATCAACCAGGTTGTCACCTACTCCAAAAGTTGATCTAGGGCCCAGAACATACGCTTCAACATAACCCAAAATGGTGATTCGATAGATTGTTGCTGTCGAAAAACCAGGTTTACGTTGTTTAAACAGAGCGGTGTCTTCTAAGCGGACTTGATTTATTGATCAACCAGGTTGTCACCTACTCCAAAAGTTGATCTAGGGCCAGGAACATACGCTTCAAGCTTCAACATAACTCCCAACATGGTCTTTCGATAGATTGTTGCTGTCGAAAAACCAGGTTTGCAATATTTGCATGTGTACGCGAAATCAGCGCAAATTTTAAACTTGTTTAAACCCAAAATTTTGTGCAAATATCGCGCACACACTCAACGATTTGTTGAAAGACCAGATTGGTAAACCATCAGGAACGAGGGAAAGCATCGTGCATCTATTTTACAAAGTTGTCATCTCATGGAAACCTTCTCTTCCATCTCAAATGCAATATTCTTCCCAACCGACATACAAGAAATGATAAAAATGTCGGAATACGTAAAATAAATATTAAATTGATAAGTAACTGTGTATGGCTCTGAGAAAGAAACTTCATTTCATTCAGCACCCTAGGAGATGGAAGGTAGTAGTAGTAATGCAATATATTTGTTCGTGAAATGCAATAGGTGATTTTTTTTAGGGCCTTATAACTTTAATTTATAAGTTGAGACTAATATAATGTACTCACTTGTAAACATTGAATAGGTTGAAATAGCCTGATTCATGTTATACTAAAGAGGCATTTCACATTAGGACAGAGATTTTTCAGTCCAGAATTTCATATAAAACCAATTTGACACGTTGAAAATTGTCATAAATTTTTGAGTGTGCTCTTCTTAGCAAGCAAGCCTGAAGAAATACATACTTCGAAGTCTCATACAACAGAATTCATTCGTATAATTGGACTATAAGACTGCATATTATTTGATATAATATGCATTATATGGAGTATTTGATAATCATTTTCATGTTATATCCACGTCAAATGCCATCATACCTCTATTCGTTCTATTTCATAATGTAGAATGAGGGTTTATAATAGGAGATAAATAAATGACTCCTCTTCCTCCTGCTCTCCCTTTTCATCTCTTTCTCCAGTTTTCCACACAAAAATGTCAGAATTGCTAATGGTATCTTCACTGTCAACGCTAATGTAAACTCTGTGGCGCTATAAATTATACAAGGAAACCATGACATGAGATTTGAAAATTCTATCAGACTCGGAAATTTGACAAACAAGTATGACGGAGAAACACGGAGAGAGAGAGAGAGAGAACGAAAGAATGACGACAGGAAATAGAGGAAGGAAAGAAATCTGGTGGGGAACATCACACGATTTTCTTTTACATCCTAAATCAACAAACTTTGCTACAAAGAAATATGTATAGTGATAGACTGATGAAGAAAAAAAAAATAGGTAGGTATATCTTTCGAATTTTTTCTTTCTATTTTTCAAGCTTAGCCTAACCTAAAGCTTAGCCCTGTGTACCTATAACTTCTACCTTAATCTCTCACCTATTTTCTCTGGAGATTTTCTCAATTGAAATTGCCTTTGAAAGAGGAATATCCTAGTTCAATCCCCAAGTGAGTCAAAACTTTGATATACATATCATGTATTAACTACCTATTAAGGAGCGCGGTAGCGCTCCGCCCCACCAAGTCAAGAAAGTTTGACCGTGCTGAACATGAGTTTCATCTAAGTATTATTTATAGTTAGATACGCTACCAGTATTACCAAGGGTCCAATTGGTCGAATTTCTACAATATTACTTTTCATTGGGATATTGTGTTAAGCATGAACGCTTGTTATAAATTCAGTTCCCTAATAAATAATAACTGTTCCTTAATAATAACACACGATAGTCAGTACAACCTCTAGCTTGTAGATATGTAGATGGTTATTCACCTATTTATAGGACCAGGGAACTTCATCAGCAAATGGAAAGAATTTTCCCAAAGAAAAAAATGCAAATCTTTCATGATTTTATCCTACGAAAGAATGACGACAGGAAATAGAGGAAGGAAAGAAATCTGGTGGGGAACATCACACGATTTTCTTTTACATCCTAAATCAACAAATTTTGCTACAAAGAAATATGTATAGTGATAGACTGACATTACAACAGATTTAGGTTTTTTTCTGATACAAGAATTAATAGGGAAACTAAAATTCTCAATTCCAAGCCCCATATTGACTCAGGGGACCTTGAAACCCTCTAAAAATCTGTACTGGTTTCAATTCTTTGTCGTCAATTTTTCTGATACAAGAATTAATAGGGAAACTAAAATTCTCAATTCCAAGCCCCATATTGACTCAGGGGACCTTGAAACCCTCTAAAAATGGTTTCAATTCTTTGTCGTCAACATATCCTCCTTAACTAATTGTTATTGTTATTTCTATTGATCTGTTGCAGGTAAAAATCCCAAAGAGACAAAACTACATTATTTTATTGTGAAATCATTCTGGATTCCAAAATCATTCAAAAATTCGATGAGATCTCAAATGGCTTTCTATTTAGAATTTCAGAGTGAGGTATGTACCTTATTTAAATAAGTTCTACTTTCTCGGATTAAGAGGATTACTTTGCATCTCTCCGATTCCTTTCGAGTTATACCGAAGGTATATGGATGCCTTTTTTCCGTTACTTTGGTCTCCTTTTATAACCTCCCTGAGAACTTCCTCCTTCCATACTTTTGTTCTTTATTTTGGACTTTGCTACAAAATGAAAGAGACCCCCTCCTTCCGGAATCGACAAAGCTTTTAAATTTCCTTTTCCTTTTATTTCCTTCAAAATTTTGTCGAAATTAAAACATTGCGTTGAAACAATGCGTAATTAAATTTTTCTAAATGAAGGAAAAAAGTAATTAAGAATATCATCGCTCCAGTGTAATGGCGTCATCAGAAAATCAAAAACCGTTTGATATTCAAATGAAGAATTTCAGGAGTTTTTTCCTCCCTCGTTTGAAAAAGAAAAAACTTCAAGTGCGTGTATCAAAGAGAAAACGAAATAAAAGAGATTTATCAATTAAGTCGTGTTTTAATGAGATTTTTTCAGCCCAGGGCCGGTGAATGAAATCAAACTGAAGTGGTTTCTACAAATGAAATTAACGAAGCAATCATAAAAGTGAACAAATCTATTCCGATTTCCAATTATTGTGTGTGGTTTTGAGCGCAGGTAGATCTAAATTACTCCCGGTTGTTCCCTTTTCTCCATTTTAACAAAACTCTTCAGTTGTCTTCTTCTCATCACTTATTTTAACAAAATTTTATTATTTTTCCCATCACTTATTTCAACAAAATTTTCTTCGTCATTAGAAGACTAGGCTGCGTAGGTTGTAGAGAGTGTGAGTTTTGCAAATAAGAACTACCTACTCTTCAGTGGACTACTCGGTCAATGAGTCAGATCCTAACTCCCTAAACTTATTGGGAAGAGAGACAGATCCTTATACTTGACTCAATATACCTATCTATAGGGATCTGACTCATTGACTGAGTAGTCCATTGAGAATAATTGAGGGTTTTGATTCAAAAACGACTTAAGCCCATAATATAAATCTCATGACCCCTAAAAGTCGTTTTTTCTTCAAACCCCTCAATTGCTCTTTTATGTATCTCTCTCTTTACACAGCTGTAGTAGGTTGTCTAAAAGTTAATAACTCACCACAAACGCTGTTGCACTCCTCGAAGGTCTGGAACAAGTTGGTGTTCTCGGTGCAGTCAGCATCTCCTCTATTGACGTAATATTCCCGGCATGAATTGAACATGACGTGGAAGAACCAGCCTCGCTTCACAAACCCGGGTAGCTCGTAGAGAGACGTGTTGCACGTGCCCCCCCCCCCCCCCGTGTTGCATAAAGTTTAATTTTTTCCTTTGTATAAGATGAGGGATATTTTTGAGATGACACGGAGTATATCATGGTGTTGCCAAGGACGACCCAATAAATTGTCATACTAGTTGTTCTCCTTGACTAGGTACTTGGTTGAAATTTCTGGAATTACCCAACTTTGTTTTTTGTCGTCCCAATGCAATTTTTACTTTTTTTAATTACCGAATGTTTTAATGCAAACTGCATAGTTAAAACGAGTAAAACAAGCAATCTGTAAGCAGAACTACGTTCGTTTGAGTCTTACCTCTCATTTATACGTCTACGTAATTACGTACCTACATATCTAGGTGTACATATTTTTCTTGATCCTTTGAGATTTAAAATGCACTAGGGTTCTTCCAAGTAAGATGTTCTTTTTTTTTACTGAAAAAGTGGTGGGAGGTAGGAAAGAGGAAAAGGCTTAGAGACATAAACAAAAGAGAACAAGGAGTTTTAGTAGGCCTTAAGATACGAAAACAAGAGGAAAAGAGAGGGAAAGGAGAAATTGGTTCTCATTAATTTTGAACGAGAATGTGAAAGAAAAGAAAAAGAAGAGATCTTCTTTCTCGTGTTTTTTGTCTTTATGTTTCTCAACAAAAAATTGGATAGGTGTGAGGAAACAGGGCTTACATGAAGTTTACTATAGGTAACCTAAAAATAACATATTTATGTACAACTTTAGGGCTCGCTCGATACATAAAATTTACTAACCTAAAAATAACATTTCTTGTTCGATATATTATGTATCTATAGTTTGCAAGACACCGAGAAATTTTCTTTTATTTTCTTCTTTAATATAAATCTGTATAAAGGGTATCAGAGGTTATACCAAGACGTAGCATAGCAAGGTAGGTATTGTCAAAAAGTAAATTTTCTTTTCGCTTTGAACACCCTTTATACTGATTTGTATCTCTTCTTAGAACAATGCAACAATGCTTGAAACAGTTTGACCTATATTTTTCTCAAGCTTGCTGTGCTGGTACTGTATTTTAACCTAATATCTTTGTTGAAAAATCTCGCCGGTTGCCTCCATAAAGACACAATCAGAGCTAGGGTTCTCACAAAAAAAGGCAAAGCTGTACAAAGTTAACACATAAATTTGTACAAAGACTGGCGAACATAAAGAAAGCACGCACAATGCCTTTGCAGCAATAATTCATGGCTTTTTAGCAGTGAATTTCCCGAGCTCGTATTTTCCTAATGGTAACAAAAGCATATTTTTATCTCGATTCGAGGGCGTATATTGAACTAGCATGTGGGCACCGCAAGTGAGCAAAGGGGGCGCAAAACTTTTCATCGATATTTTTATGAACGTTTTGTGAAAATTTCGCTAGAGCAATCCCCTTTAACTTCTGATAGTAAAGCTACTTTGAATCGGAGGATGGAAGAATATACTCGCATTAGCGAACATTTTTAATTAGGTCACCAAAAATGCTGGAATTTGGACTATATTCCTGAAAGGGGTCGTGTTGTACGGTACAAGCTATGAGCGAATGGAGGGAAATTTTAATTCCGTTTAGCATGAATGTCTGTCACAAATGTTCTGTATTAAACTCTGTGTTTAGTTCTGGTAACAAAAGCATATTTTTATCTCGATTCGAGGGCGTATATTGAACTAGCATGTGGGCACCGCAAGTGAGCAAAGGGGGCGCAAAACTTTTCATCGATATTTTTATGAACGTTTTGTGAAAATTTCGCTAGAGCAATCCCCTTTAACTTCTGATAGTAAAGCTACTTTGAATCGGAGGATTGAAGAATATACTCGCATTAGCGAACATTTTTAATCAGGTCACCAAAAATGCTGGAATTTGGACTATATTCCTGAAAGGGGTCGTGTTGTATGGTACAAGCTATGAGCGAATGGAGGGAAATTTTAATTCCGTTTAGCATGAATGTCTGTCACAAATGTTCTGTATTAAACTCTGTGTTTAGTTCTATTAATGAAATTGGAACTGCAAAAGCCTAAAATATGTCCTGCTCGTTTGGTGTATCAAGCATCACTAAAAAAAAAACACCAAACCAAAGAGGAGAGTTAGTAGAAATGTTCATGATAATACCCATGACTCCCCTAAACTTGTCCTTCAGCATAAAATCCGCCTTGAACGGGAATCGAACCCGCGGCCTAGCGCTTAAAAAGCAGACTCGTTACCAACCAAACTAACTAGGCTGATGAAAAAAAAAAAAAGTAATGAAAGAAGGAAGGAAGACAGGATAGGAGAAAGACAGCCTTGATTTCCGAGAATTTAAGTTGCTGGCCAATTTAAAGTGGTTTTCTTTTGATATTATGCTGTGAGGCGCTGAGCACGTCAGATAATTATTTTCTTCGTAGGTACTAGGTACATACCTACATACAAAAGATGAGTGTTTCACAGCCGTTTTTGAGACCCGCTAGAGAGGAAAAAGTGACTTTTAGGGGAAAATTTCAAACTTTTCGATCGAGTTGATTAATAAAGAAGTTTTGTGCGCCATAGAATCAAAAGTCTTAGTGGCCGAGCGGTTTGGTGAGTGTACTTTTACTCCGTCTGACTCATTGACTGAGTAGTCCATTGAGAATAATTGAGGGTTTTGATTCAAAAACGACTTAAGCCCATAATATAAATCTCATGACCCCTAAAAGTCGTTTTTTCTTCAAACCCCTCAATTGCTCTTTTATGTATCTCTCTCTTTACACAGCTGTAGTAGGTTGTCTAAAAGTTAATAACTCACCACAAACGCTGTTGCACTCCTCGAAGGTCTGGAACAAGTTGGTGTTCTCGGTGCAGTCAGCATCTCCTCTATTGACGTAATATTCCCGGCATGAATTGAACATGACATGGAAGAACCAGCCTCGCTTCACAAACCCGGGTAGCTCGTAGAGAGACGTGTTGCACGTGCTGCTCTCAAACACGTGACATCTTGGATCTGGAAGAAAAAACATGTTTATTCGTTTTAACGCCATAAACGAATCGTTTCTTCAAGAAACCCGGATAAAAGCTCGCTCAGACTCTTCTTCAGAAAGAAACAATGTTTATTGGCGGCGGGGTTAAGCAAATCATTTCTTCAAGAAACACAATTACTTACAAGCTGAGGTTCTCCTTCAGAAAATTCGAAATGAGTCCCACCCGGAGCAAGAAAAGACCTTCACACCTCTACTTCAACTAAGCCGTTTAACAAAAGAGAAGGTCCAAGTTTTAGAGGTAAAATTATGTGCCCATTTGGGAGGTAACCAGCGCTCCCATTTTATGCTACATCAATATAAAACAATAGAAAAGGCTGAAAATTTCAAGAGAAAAATCTAATGGAACAACTCGTAGATAACTCTGGTCTGACAGTAGATACGAGTAGTTATGTGAAACATGTCATTCTGAATAGATAATTGAGCATCCCATCCCGCTTGTTTCAAAATTTATTTTGAATAGTGATTGAGAATAGAGAAGCATTTTCAATTTTATGAAATGGAAATCTAATTACTCTAATTACTCATTTCACTGCCCAATTATTGAAATAGGGTTTTACAGCATAGAAATATGGTTAACAAAAGAGAAGGTCCAAGTTTTAGAGGTAAAATTATGTGCCCATTTGGGAGGTAACCAGCGCTCCCATTTTATGCTACATCAATAGAAAAGGCTGAAAATTTCAAGAGAAAAATCTAATGGTACAACTCGTAGATAACTCTGGTCTGACAGTAGATACGAGTAGTTATGTGAAACATGTCATTCTGAATAGATAATTGAGCATCCCATCCCGCTTGTTTCAAAATTTATTTTGAATAGTGATTGAGAATAGTGAAGCATTTTCAATTCTATGAAATGGAAATCTAATTACTCATAGAGAATGTGGAGACATACTGGAGAATAGAAACGGCTCTTTTCACTGCCCAATTATTGAAATAGGGTTTTACAGCATAGATATATGGGGAGAGAAATGAAGATTACAAAATGGTCTGACACAAAATACCCTCTTCCAAGTTACTCGTAGGTACCTATATATTAGGTACCGGCATTAATGAGTAGAAATTGATTCTAATCGTAGTATATGTACTTTCTCTCATAAATACTCTTCTGGTATAAATTGCACAAATAATAATAAATAATATTATTTCCCCCTCTATCTAAACCAAGGTAGGCAAAAAGCTCTCAGTTCTCCCTCCATGCCCCTCCAATCCATGTGGGATTTTTTTCTCCTATTCATTTAAGGGCAAAGGGATTTTTATACCCAGTTGATTAATGTGTTTTTTGGTTTTAGCTGTGGAGCACCTAGATCTTGACCGCAGTACACTAATGAAGATAACAATGTTAATTGTTTTGTAATTTTCATCAGTGCACTGCGGTCAAGATCTAGGTTTCGTAATCCGGGATCAATGGTTCAACAGCAAGGTAAATTGATGTAGGAGTGATGGAAAATTATTATTTTCTTTAGAAGAGCTAATGTAGAAGGGAGGTCCCGCATTGACGTCTTTTTTTTTATATCAGTACTTTTTTGTGGAGGGTAACTCTTGACGTTAATTTTTTAACACGAAGTGTTTTTTTGGGGGGATCGTAGTATACTTTCTCTCATAAATACTCTTCTGGTATAAATTGCACAAATAATAATAAATAATATTATTCCCCCCTCTATCTAAACCAAGGTAGGCAAAAAGCTCTCAGTTCTCCCTCCATGCCCTTCCAATCCATGTAGGATTTTTTTCTCCTATTCATTTAAGGGCAAAGGGATTTTTATACCCAGTTGATTAATGTGTTTTTTGGTTTTAACTGTGGAGCGTGCCGAGGGGGAAAAGGTTCAGAGGAAGGAAGGGATATTTTCCCTCTTTTGTAATAATAGCTATTATGTTGTTCTCCTGGTCAGGTAGAGGTCCAACACTGTGAAGCTGGATGCTTTAGTTTTGTTTTTAATGATCTCCTTTCCCGCTTTTCTCCCATTATTTTCCCCTACCTCCCACCCATAGTCGTCATTGTCCCTAACCCCTTCCTTCTCTTCTTTCCCTTGAAATTCCCCCTACCTACCTCATAATAAAGGCTTCATTATTTTTGCTACCTGACGCATGGGCACGGAGGGAGGGAGGTAGGTACATAGGTAATTTATAAACTGGATTATTTATTAATAAACAATGTAAACGTGCTCTTCGATACGAATTTTTTTTTCTACCTACATGCTACATTATTTTTGCTACCTGACGCATGGGCACGGAGGGAGGTAGGTAATTTATAAACTGGATTATTTATTAATAAACAATGTAAACGTGCTTTCCGATAGGAACATTTTTTTTCTACATGCTACGCACATTGCATACTCGACAAGATTTCACGGCGTTCATACAAATTAGATATGGGGCTGAGGTATTCAGTAAAATTTTGTATGAGGTCACATTCTTGTCATTTTTGAGATCACAAAATTTTCGATTTTGTCAGGTCGAACCATAGCTTCTGAAATGAATGACAAATACTTGTGTATTTTGTTCTTACGAGACCTGATAATTTTTTCCTTTGTATAAGATGAGGGATATTTTTGAGATGACACGGAGTATATCATGGTGTTGCCAAGGACGACCCAATAAATTGTCATACTAGTTGTTCTCCTTGACTAGGTACTTGGTTGAAATTTCTGGAATTACCCAACTTTGTTTTTTGTCGTCCCAATGCAATTTTTACTTTTTTTAATTACCGAATGTTTTAATGCAAACTGCATAGTTAAAACGAGTAAAACAAGCAATTTGTAAGCAGAACTACGTTCGTTTGAGTCTTACCTCTCATTTATACATCTACGTAATTACGTACCTACAATACCTACATATCTAGGTGTACATATTTTTCTTGGCGTACTCAAGTCAGGTATTTTAGTAAAAATCGAGGAGGAAAAAGCAGTCTGATATTTTCCTACGTTTCTACAAAATCGTAGAATACGAGTATTTCATGTTTTTATTTGGAGAACAAAATACAAGCTTTTTTTCTATAAAGCTATACAAGTATTTTTTTTCTTTTTTTCCCTCCATATTCCTACTTAACTTGTAGTTATGTTACTCTGAGTATCTCGCTAACTTGTAAAAAGAAAGTTCAGAGAGGCAAGTAGAGGCTGTGATTTATAACCCTAAGCTTGGAACTTACTGAGTAATATACCTACCTTACTGTACAATCTGTACCTACATAGTACAATATACCTTTACTTATCGTGCTGTAACTTACTGTACATACCTTCACTTATCGTACTTTACAATATACCCAGCTTACTATGTATACCTATATAGTATAGGTCGGCCATTCACTATCTAGTAGACCTGACAGATCGCCTGAGACTTAGTATTGCTGCCATACACTATCAGGTAGACCTGACAGATACGCCCGAGAGGCTTGTTATTGCTGCCATACACTATCAGGTAGACCTGACAGATACGCCTGAGAGACTTAATATTGCTGCCATACACTATCAGGTAGACCTGACAGATACGCCCGAGAGACTTGTTATTGCTACCATTCACTATCAGGTAGACCTGACAAGTCGTCTGAGAGACTTAATATTGTTGCGATACACGCTTATCGTGCTGTAACTTACTGTACATACCTTCACTTATCGTACTTTACAATATACCCAGCTTACTATGTATACCTAAATAGTATAGGCCGGCCATTCACTATCTAGTATCTAGTAGACCTAACAGGTACGCCTGAGAGACTTATTATCGCTGCCATACATTATCAAGTAGACCTGACAGATACGCCCGAGAGGCTTGTTATTGCTGCCATACACTATCAGGTAGACCTGACAGGTACGCCTGAACAGTGAATGGCCGACCGAAGAACATGAAACATTCAGTCCCTTGTTTTCGAGTAAAGAGGCGAAAGTTTTTGCAGACTCTTTTGAACGTACTTTTAACAGTCTTAAAGAAAGGGCGAGAGAGAGCTTGCATAAGTATTTTTCAAGTGTTTCGTGTTTGATTCTTTTCTTTTCGAATGCAGAGAGAGAGAGAAAAGAATCTGAGAAAGTTATACACATGTTGATCTTTTTTTCCTTAAAATCTCTCTCTCTCTCTCTCCCCCTCTCTCTCTCTCTCTCTCTCTCCCCCTCTCTCCTTGATTTCCCCTTCTTAAGAGGAATAAAGAAAATAATTTGATTTATGAGAACTTGAGAACATAAAATAATATTGTAACTTGTATCCTCTCTCTCCTACAGTCTATTTACCTTACCTTCCACTCCTTCCCTTCTCCCCCCTCTTTTTCCCCTTCCCTCCCTCCCCCCATTCTGTTTACGTTCCCATTATCTTTCCACCCTGTCATCCATCTTTAATCTTACCTATCTTCTTAATCTTCTCTCCCCTCTTCTTAATCACTCCCAAAAGTCCCAATATTGCCCTAGAAATCTCCCCCTTTCACTCACCCTCTACACCTTTACTCATAATTTCCCCTTTTTCTCTTCCCAAAATCTCCCTCATTCTCTCCCCCTCTCTCCCGAATTTTTATTTTTTCTTGAGTACATAAGAGCATTATGATAGTCGTTGGTACTAGAAATGGAATACTGAAATCCTTCTCAAGTAGTCGTCCCCCTGCAGCTTGCACAGTCTGGTGCTTTATTGGAAAATTTCCGGTCTAGGGAGTCCGGTATTTCTTTTCTTTTACCTTTCATTTACTCCCGGTTGTTCCCTTTTCTCCATTTTAACAAAACTCTTCAGTTGTCTTCTTCTCATCACTTATTTTAACAAAATTTTATTATTTTTCCCATCACTTATTTCAACAAAATTTTCTTCGTCATTAGCTTCTCCCCTTCTGTCCATAACTTCCCCTCTTTCTCCTTCAGCTCTCCCCATAATCTCCCTCATTCTCTCCCTCTGTCCATAACTTCCCCTCTTCTCCTTCAGCTCTTCCCAAATCTCCCTCATTCTCTCCCAGCCATAATTACTTTTTTCATAATTTTATAGTTAAAAATTACCTATTTCATAATCTTATAGTTAAAATTTATGAAAAAGGTTTAAAATACAATTTTTAGGTAGGTATGTAGGATACCGTTCTAATAAAAAAGTTCAAACAGTCGTGTATAGGTATAGGTATAGGTATGTTTTATTTGGTATCAATTTTTTTTTTTACAAAGAATTTCTTATCCTAAGCTTAATATAATGGGTTGCTTTAATAGGACGCGGGTTCGATTCCCGCTCGGGACGTATTTTATCTTATCGGAGTCTCCCTCTGTCCATAACTTCCCCTCTTCTCCTTCAGCTCTTCCCAAATCTCCCTCATTCTCTCCCTCTGTCCATAACTTCCCCTCTTCTCCTTCAGCTCTTCCCAAAATCTCCCTCATTCTCTCCCTCTGTCCATAACTTCCCCTCTTCTCCTTCAGCTCTCCCCATAATCTCCCTCAATCTCTCCCTCTGTTCAAAACTTCCCCTCTTTCTCCTTCAGTTCTTTCCATAATTTCCCTCTTACTTGTCCCCTTCTGTCTGTATTTTCTCCCTCTTTCTCTTCTTGTTCTACCCATAACCTCCCATCTTTCTCTCACCCTCTACCTTCCCTCTCTTTCTCCTCCGTTTCCACGCATATTTTATCACCCCCTCTCATTCCAAGTCTCCTTCTCACCCAATTATCTTTCCATCATCTTGTAAATCATGCTAATCCTTCATCTCCAGCAGACTTAATTGATTCCGTTGTTCTCAATGAAATTACCTGAGTGTATTTATTCCGGGCAGTAAATTAATAGCAAGATATTCGTGGGAATGAAGATTCGAGGGAAAAGGAGGTGTTGTTCTAGAGAAGAGGGAGGGATAGCAAGATATTCGTGGGAATTATCTTGTGTACCTATCTTGTTGAGATAGTAACCCATTTACCCCTCAGTCTAAAGTTCTAAACAATATTGTTCAAATTATGTTTTTTTTTTTCTCAAATCAATAAATGGCGCAGCTACATATACGAGTAAAACTCGCCGTCTTTTGAAAAAGTTACCTCAAGAATGAATTGAACCTAGCCAACAGAATTGACGTACTAGAAACCTAGAAATAGAAACCTCTAAAGTTGAAAAGAAGGATAGCCTGATTCTCAACAGCTTTCTCTTCTTTATGGCCCAAAAATAAAAATACGAGAGTCCTTTGAGATTTAAAATGCACTAGGGTTCTTCCAAGTAAGATGTTCTTCTTTATGGCCCAAAAATAAAAATACGAGAGTCCTTTGAGATTTAAAATGCACTAGGGTTCTTCCAAGTAAGATGTTCTTTTTTTTTTACTGAAAAAGTGGTGGGAGGTAGGAAAAAGGAAAAGGCTTAGAGACATAAACAAAAGAGAACAAGGAGTTTTAGTAGGCCTTAAGATACGAAAACAAGAGGAAAAGGAGAAATTGGTTCTCATTAATTTTGAACGAGAATGTGAAAGAAAAGAAAAAGAAGAGATCTTCTTTCTCGTGTGTATGTCTTTATGTTTCTCAACAAAAAATTGGATAGGTGTGAGGAAACTAAGATGTTCTTTTTTTTTACTGAAAAAGTGGTGGGAGGTAGGAAAGAGGAAAAGGCTTAGAGACATAAACAAAAGAGAACAAGGAGTTTTAGTAGGCCTTAAGATACGAAAACAAGAGGAAAAGAGAGGGAAAGGAGAAATTGGTTCTCATTAATTTTGAACGAGAATGTGAAAGAAAAGAAAAAGAAGAGATCTTCTTTCTCGTGTTTTTTGTCTTTATGTTTCTCAACAAAAAATTGGATAGGTGTGAGGAAACAGGGCTTACATGAAGTTTACTATAGGTAACCTAAAAATAACATATTTATGTACAACTTTAGGGCTCGCTCGATACATAAAATTTACTAACCTAAAAATAACATTTCTTGTTCGATATATTATGTATCTATAGTTTGCAAGACACCGAGAATGTTCTACCCATAACCTCCCATCTTTCTCTCACCCTCTACCTTCCCTCTCTTTCTCCTCCGTTTCCACGCATATTTTATCACCCCCTCATTCCAAGTCTCCTTCTCACCCAATTATCTTTCCATCATCTTGTAAATCATGCTAATCCTTCATCTCTAGCAGACTTAATTGATTCCGTTGTTCTCCTCAATGAAATTACCTGAGTGTATATATTCCGGGCAGTAAATTAATAGCAAGATATTCGTGGGAATGAAGATTCAAGGGAAAAGGAGGTGTTCTTCTGGAGAAGAGGGAGGGATAGCAAGATATTCGTGGGAATTATCTTGTATATTTATCACCCCCTCTCATTCCAAGTCTCCTTCTCACCCAATTATCTTTCCATCATCTTGTAAATCATGCTAATCCTTCATCTCTAGCAAACTTAATTGATTCCGTTGTTCTCCTCAATGAAATTACCTGAGTGTATATATTCCGGGCAGTAAATTAATAGCAAGTTAGCAAGATATTCGTGGGAATGAAGATTCGAGGAAAGGAGGTGTTGTTCTGGAGAAGAGGGAGGGATAGCAAGATATTCGTGGGAATTCCTTCTCACCCAATTATCTTTCCATCATCTTGTAAATCATGCTAATCCTTCATCTCTAGCAGACTTAATTGATTCCGTTGTTCTCCTCCTCAATGAAATTACCTGAGTGTATATATTCCAGGCAGTAAATTAATAGCAAGATATTCGTGGGAATGAAGATTCGAGGGAAAAGGAGGTGTTCTTCTGGAGAAGAGGGAGGGATAGCAAGATATTCGTGGGAATTATCTTGTATACACCTATCTTGCTGAGATAGTAACCCATTCACCCCTCAGTCTAAAGTTCTAAACAATATTGTTCAAATTATGTTTTTTTTTTTCTCAAATCAATAAATGGCGCAGCTACACATACGAGTAAAACTCGCCGTCTTTTGAAAAAGTTACCACAAGAATGAATTGAATCTAGCCAACAGAATTGACGTACTAGAAACCTAGAAATAGAAACCTCTAAAGTTGAAAAGAAGGATAGCCTGATTCTCAACAGCTTTCTCTTCTTTATGGCCCAAAAATAAAAATACGAGAGTCCTTTGAGATTTATAATGCACTAGGGTTCTTCCACGTAAGATGTTCTTTTTTTTTTTATGATAATAAACTGAATATTAAACAAATTAGGTAGGTACATAGGTATTCTTTAACCACGATCAAATAAACTACGGGCTAGAAAATTCCCGGAGGGACGGACTCAGCTTGTCCACAAAACTCAGTCCCTGGAAAAAGTTGAAACCATTCCACTTTGATGTGCTACTAATCCTTGATTCCGAATTTAGAGCTTTCCATTAGTTTCGTTTTTTATCTGTACGTGTATGTTTTTTTTAATTCCTGTGCATTTATGTATTTCTTATTTGAGTTATTTACCTGTACAATAATTCAGGATTTTTGCATCAAACTAACGTATACACACACGTCTTGTAGCCTATTCGTTTTAGCGTGAAACCTCCCAATTTATTACATATAAATCCTGAATGCACTTTTGTACAAGCTTTTTGTCAGTTTGAAAACAACCATGAGGTTTTCCCTCGTAAAAACTCCGCCAATTACCCGAATGAAAAGTGTGAAACGACAAATGAGCCCAAGAAGAGTTTTATATTTCACGGACCTTGTTGTAACACATTCCTGTGTTCAAGCTAATTTATGTTGAGCCCAACACCCGAAAGTTTCAGGTACTTGAGAAAGAGAAGATCTCCCTATTATCCCACCACCTTGTTTGTTAACGACCCTAATGATTCTAATTAATCTTACTGTCAAGTGTCAACATAAATATCAACTTTCATTTCTGCGACTTTCGCCCCTCAAGTGAAAGTTTTCCTGTTCAGTATACGAGTATTCTTGTATTTCTGAGCGAAAAATCAGTTTATGCTCTGATTTCATGTTAAATGTTTTAAAAATTTTACATGTATTTTTGTATTTATATGTGAGGAAGGTTGCTTTTCCCGCGATAACATGTGTTGTGACCAAAATATTAGGAGGAAAAACGTAGTACCTACCATCTGTACATGTCATAGGCACAGTTTTACTTTTCCATTTTCTTCAAGCAGCTACAGTTCTGTTATAGTGTTTTATTTAGACAGTTAAATCCTTTATTTAGATTTAGACAGTCGTGGTATATGTGAGGAAGGTTGCTTTTCCCGCGATAACATGTGTTGTGACCAAAATATTAGGAGGAAAAACGTAGTACCTACCATCTGTACAGGTAATGTCATAGGCACAGTTTTACTTTTCCATTTTCTTCAAGCACCTACAGTTCTGTTATAGTGTTTTATTTAGACAGTCGTGACTGTCCCTTTATTTCATCAGTTTCCTATACAGTAGAATCTTTATTGTTGTCCCAAACGAACAGATGGACTGAATCTCGTCCTTGACACGAATTCGGTGCTGAACCATGTAACAGTTGACAAGTCATAACTGCGAAATTAAGCAGCATCTATTACAAGCGAGATAATGGTCGGACGACTGCGTGAAATTACTTGTAAATTCGTAATCAGTTTTTCAGGTAATGACTCTCAACTTCGGTCAATAGACCATTTTCCATAGGTACAACAGATTTAATCTAGATTTAAATGGATACAATTGATTATTGTCATTATAACTGCGTGAAATTACTTGTAAATTCGTAATCAGTTTTTCAGGTAATGACTCTCAACTTCGGTCAATAGACCATTTTCCATAGGTACAATAGATTTAATCTAGATTTAAATGGATACAATTGATTATTGTCATTATAAAATCACCTTGATTTACAGGAGATTATTGTTTACTGTACTTAAAATCGATTTGCTTCCTAATGGGTAACAGGCAAATGTGACGCAGTTAAAATTTTGTTCTTAAATGGTCTTTTCGATACAGGGCAGGTGCATTAAACCAAACTTAGTGATAAAATCACCTTGATTTACAGGAGGTTATTGTTTACTGTACTTAAAATCGATTTGCTTCCTAATGGGTAACAGGCAAATGTGACGCATTTAAAATTTTGCTCTTAAATGGTCTTTTCGATACAGGGCAGGTGCATTAAACCAAACTTTGAGTGTTTTCTTCTTAAGTGACCATATATTCCGTACATAGTTTTTAGTACTGTACATAAAGCTCAAGATTGTTCCACCATGAACTTGTGATGTGTTCATAAAAATATTAATATGGAACATTGTAAAAAGGAAGTGATAAGACCTTTATTATTTCTACTTACTATCGTTAATCTTTAGAACAATCTTACGTTAACACACATATTTTCAGTTATAAAACAAAAATACAGTTCCCTATAAAAGCAAAGTCACTCTCGTTTAGTCGAGAAAATTGGTTGAGAATGATTGTTTCCGAGTTTGTAGATTATTTTTGCTACCTGACGCATGGGCACGGAGGGAGGTAGGTAATTTATAAACTGGATTATTTATTAATAAACAATGTAAACGTGCTCTTCGATACGAATTTTTTTCTACGTGCTATGCACATTGCATACTCGACAAGATTTCACGGCGTTCATACAAATTAGATATCGGGCTGAGGTTTTCAGTGAAATTTTGTATGATTTCACATTCTTGTCATTTTTGAGATCCCAAAATATTCGATTTTGTCAGGTCGAACCATAGCTTCTGAAATGAATGACAAGTATTTGTATGCCGTAACGATACTTGTGTATTTTGTTCTTATGAGACCTGACTCGAGACAATACTTGTTGGTAACAAAAGCATATTTTTATCTCGATTCGAGGGCGTATATTGAACTAGCATGTGGGCACCGCAAGTGAGCAAAGGGGGCGCAAAAGTTTTCATCGATATTTTTATGAACGTTTTGTGAAAATTTCGCTAAAGCAATCCCCTTTAACTTCTGATAGTTTTGCATTTAAAGATACTTTGAATCGAAGGATTGAAGAAAGTACTCTCTATAACGAACATTTTTAATCAGGTCACCAAAAATGCTGGAATTTGGACTATATTCCTGAAAGGGGTCGTGTTGTACGGTACAAGCTATGAGCGAATGGAGGGAAATTTTAATTCCGTTTAGCATGAATGTCTGTCACAAATGTCGGTCTGTATTATAAACTCTGTGTTTAGTTCTACATATTAATGAAATTGGAACTGCAAAAGCCTAAAATATGTCCTGCTCGTTTGGTGTATCAAGCATCACTCTTGCACAAATTAGGCAATAGGCACAGGAAGTCGAAAAAATTTGGTCTTGGTATCGTTAAAACTTTGTATTAATGCATGAATGTCTGTCACAAATGTCGGTCTGTATTATAAACTCTGTGTTTAGTTCTACACATTAATGAAATTGGAACTGCAAAAGCCTAAAATATGTCCTGCTTATATAGTGTATCAAGCATCACTCTTGCACAAATTAGGCACAGGAAGTCGAAAAAACTTTGGTGTTAGTATCGTTAGAACTTTTGTATTAAACGAATAAGTCATTTGTTTATACTTCTGGATCTGGAAGTAGGTAGTTTATTATTTATAGCACTCATACGTATGCACATTTTTACCTGTTATGAGTACTTATCTCCTTTATTTATGTATTTCAGAACGGCAAGCCTTCTGTTCTATTAATGAAATTGGAACTGCAAAAGCCTAAAATATGTCCTGCTCGTTTGGTGTATCAAGCATCACTCTTGCACAAATTAGGCACAGGAATTCGAAAAAATTTGGTCTTGGTATCGTTAGAACTTTGTATTAAACGAATAAGGCATTTGTTTATACTTCTGGATCTGGAAGTAGGTAGATTATTATTAATAGCACTCATACGTATGCACATTTTTACCTGTTATGAGTATCTCCTTTATTTATGTATTTCAGAACGGCAAGCCTTCTACCTTGAGAATGAAAGGTCAAAAAAATATGTACGGAAAAGTGATACAGTATTGCTTTCGAACTTGAGAAAAACTGCTCCAAGTTTGAAATTTATGGATCTTTATTGTAATTTATAAGCTTCCAAATTAGATATCGGGCTGAGGTTTTCAGTGAAATTTTGTATGATTTCACATTCTTGTCATTTTTGAGATCCCAAAATATTCGATTTTTCAGGTCGAACCATAGCTTCTGAAATGAATGACAAGTATTTGTATGCCGTAACAATACGTGTGTATTTTGTTCTTACGAGACCTGGTATAAGCTTCTCGAACACTCGATGTTTTCTAAAATATTGCTTTCCAATAGCAACTTTATTATTTTCTCCTTCGTCAGAGAATTTCTTGTGATTGAGGGATTGAGCCACCTGAAGGAGATTTTAATAATACCAGCACTCACTGAAAACCAGTAAGCACAACATGCAACAGGTTGAAATCTACTTGCAAATCAACCTAAAAAAAAAATGAAAAAAATGAGCACCATTTCTTAAGAAATCGGTCAGAAACTTACATAATTATGTGGTATATTATTAAACGATCAAACTTTATTTACAGAATAAATATTTACAAATGGTAACATAGTATAAGCTTCTCCAACACTCGATGTTTTCTAAAATATTGCTTTCCAATAGCAACTTTATTATTTTCTCCTTCGTCAGAGAATTTCTTGAGATTGAGGGATTGAGCCACCTGAAGGAGATTTGACAAGGATAGTGCCAGACAGGAGAGCTTTTATCGAAACTTAATTTTTAAAACAACTTTGTCCCTAAGGATACAGCTCTTCCCAAATTTAATAGCAATACCAGCACTCGAAACCAGTAAGCACAACGTGCAACAGGTTGAAATCTACTTGCAATCAACCTAAAAAAATGAGCACCATTTCTTGAGAAATCGGTCAGAAACTTAAATAATTATGTGGTATACCTACTCCAACCTGTATCACAACGTCCAACGTATAATAATTCATGGAGGGATCCAAAGAAGTAGGAAATGTTTCAAACGTAGGTGTCTGAGGAACTCGGTATAATGTTGAATATCAGATCAAACAATGTCTTGACCCTGTTCCATTTCCTTTTTGTTCCTTTTAGAAGGATAAGGACGCTCCTTATACTTCCTTTATCATTTTCCAAACCCTCTCCTCTTTGCACTTCATCCCTTATTTTCTGCATGATATCATCTGTGCCCTGACATTTTCACCGACCCCCATCAACATTAGAAAGACTCCTTGGATAGTATTTCAATATCAAAGGCTTTCTTAATATCTTCAATTTTCACCAGAAAGTTTTCTCATTTGTCCCTCTTGCTATCAGTTTTCTTGTTCATCGTTTTCTTCGGTAAACTTTCTTATGTGTTTCCCAAATGTTGCTCTCGTGTTGTGTTCTCTTGTACATATTTACTGTATACGAGCTTTTAATATTTTCCTCTCTGTACAATTTGCAAACAAAAGAATTGTAACAGGACACTTCTGTGGTTTGAGTTGTTCTGGGCAAGAGAACTTTCATATACTGTAGAGGAAATTTGTTGAAATGTTCTCTTTATGAAAGTTTTGTCTGTTTACTGCATTTCTGCTCCTGCAACTTTGTGCGTCTACGGACGGTGCATTCAATGCGTTTCATTTTCTCTTTGTTTCGTCCTACATTTTGGATTTGGAGACGTAGGAAGCATACCGACTGAACATTTTATTTAATAAATCGCTACTCGCTTAATGGAGTTGCTCCTAACGCAAAATCCCTTAATCCTTGTACAATATTTACCTCTCCTATCCTTTCTTTGAAATAATAAAATTTGTATTACATTTTTTAAGAGAAATGCTGGCATTTTTTCCCCCTCCTAGAAACCCGTATTACAGCTACATTGAAAAAAAAAGAGGAAAACCCCAAGAGCAGCAAGTTATTATTTTCACTCCTGAATGGAAATTTCAGCATTCATGGAAGAAGGAAAAAATTTCTGACTTTTTAATGGAATTTTTACTTTCTATTACATTTTTACTGGTGTGTTCTTCTGACCTTACCATTTGTAGAGTACATGGACATACATATGTATGTACCTTATACGATTACATTTTTAACTTATAGCAATTCCAACCTTCACAGCATTGTGCTATCTTGGCCTACATTCCTACATCAACAGGGTCTTCTAACCTCTAGTGGACCACAATTTTGCTGATGGTCCTAGATCCTAGGGATCTACGGGGTCACTTATCCAACATTTTATTACGTAAGAAAGTCCTACCACATTGGTACATAACCTGGTGAACTGGCACAGTCCTTCACTGTGCCGAACTACGAAATCGATCAACAACTTTTTTGGTGATGTTATTTTTTTGTAACTGTGTAATATGATGATAGAGCGATGCTGTGTCATAATGAGAGCATTCATAAATGTCACCTGACTGAACTTTCAAACAGAGGTGACTACGAAGAAAAAAATATGAAATGATAAAAAAAAACAACCCTATGTGTGAACGCACAGGTTGTATAAAGCCGTTGGCTACAGACAGATTAACGTGTTGAAGTAGAACTGAAACGTTGTATTTTCAGGAAAATTTTCGCCTCTCCCCTCGCAAAACCTCGGTGTTTACATGGTGAATATGAATATAAATACCCAACATGTATACTTGTATAGGGTGATGTTAGCTACTTCTGTACAGTTGAGTCTGTTTTTGTCCCGAAGCAGAATGGATTAATTTTAACAAATGAACAAGCTGAAATCTTCTGCACACATCAGATTTGTGTACCTGATTAGAACACGTGTTATTTTGGACTAATATTGGATTATTAGCCAATGAAATTTACCCTAATGGAAGTCGTCAATGAAATAATTAACCTTTAATTAATTAGATAATAACACTGTGTGTCCAATTTTACGTAATTATTTAATCAGTTGTTTGAGATTCGATTGTCGTTTACCACCGAGATGCAAATCTTCAATAGTCCGGTGTGTGTTGGGAGTGACATACGATTTTCTCCCATGAACTGAACCTGCCTTTCTTCCAACATTGAAAACAGCGAAGATGACAAAACTACTAACTTCAATATTTACCAAGGATTTTTCCCCCCATTATTTTTTTGTCCTTTTCGAAATATTGAAGAATACCCTGTATGAATAATATACCTACACCTATCATAAGCTTCCATATTTTACAATTTAATCCTGTTTTAATGACATTTTTTTTTTTTAATCTGTGTTTATAAAATACTCAATTTTTAATGAGAAAACAGCCCGCCCTGTTTCAGTCACATATTGAGGCATTTGAAAGGAATTTATTCCCCAAGTTATAAATGAAAAGCAGAATTAATAATAATGAAAAATATTAATTTTACTTTTTTATTATTAATGGAATGTAAATTTACAAGTAGAAATATTTTTTATTGGATTTGTTATTCAACTTTAAAATGGCCGTCACATTGCCATTCTGGTGTTAGAGGGAGAAAGAGGGGGAAAGGACACTGAAAGGAGAGAAATGGTATTAAAGAGATGGAACAAAATACGAAAAAAAGGTTGAATCTTTTGAGATTTTTGTCCTTTGTCCTAAGTAAACTATTTAATAGAAATTTGGGGGGGGGGGAGCTTTGCCAGCAGACTGAAAAGGGAGTGTGTTGGGGGGATTCCCCCTCAAAACATAAAAAGTAATTAACGTCGTATTAGCTTGTTTTTTCTGCAATAATACTAGTGATATCGTGTTTGTTTCTCTGTTGATATTGTTGATAATAATAGAAAAAAATATCTTCCTAGTATGAGAAAAAGTATTTCTCTTTCTCCATCCCTTTATCTCTCCCTCTTCCTTTCCGTTTCTCTTTTAATTAGAGAGAGAGAGAGAGCGCTAAACAACTATTATGTTCTAATGAAAAGTTTACTTTTTCTCCCTTTTCATGGACTTCTTCGGAGGAACTTGATGTGCTGTTGGTCAACCTAAGGCATTCCATTCGTCTGGAAGGCCAAAGTGCTCCAAGGTTAGCCCCCGTAAATTCTCAAGTGCCAAGGACACCGGTAGTATTCGTGTGCAAGTTGGCCTGCACAAGAGATTTGCTACATGTTTGCAACCCAAACAGCACAAATCAATGGAATAGATCTGTTTTCAAACTGTTTATAAACAATCACCTACCAAAATAGTCCTACAATCCTACATACTGGGTGCAATAGTCCTACATATACTGGACTCCACATACAGGAAAGTATCTTGTGGAATATTTCATCTGACATCCTCAGAAACATCATACCTTCAGGTTGTGGTTATGTACGTATATGTAGGTAGTGGGTTAGGCTAGGCTTGGATTGATTTTTCCCTCTCTTTTCATATCTACATAACGTTTCAGTACCTACATAACGTTTTTTGGAACTCGAGGATTAAACAGGTCAGCGTTTTTCTCCTCGCACAATGTTATTATTGTTTCTTGTTTGGTTTTTAATGAAAAAATGTGTTTTTGTAATTGTTCTGTGATATATTTTTTCCTGCTAGAAAGAATGTGATATATTTTTTTCCTGCTGGTTTTGTGGATGTTGCAAGATTTTTATTCGAAAAAAAAAAAAAAAAATCTGGTGTGAACATCACACCACTTTCCTTATCCTATTAAATGATGCTTATTTGGGTGTTTTTCTATTGTAACTTTTACAATATCTCTAACCGTTTAGTCAGTATAGCTGAAAACCGCCAAAAAGCGGCCAAAATACCGCCAACCGCAGCGCCTATCGTTAACAAAAGTTTTGAGTTACATCCTTGTCACTTTTGTGGACTACATACCAAATTTCAAGTCTCTACCTCATATACCGTTCCCGAGGTAATAATGAATTACGCCGAAAACCGCCAAAAAGCGGCAAAATACCGCCAAGCGTTGCACCGACCTTAACCAAAAGTTTCGTGTCGAATCCTTGTCACATTTGACAACTGCATACCAAATTTCAAGTCTCTAGCTCTTACTGTTCTCGAGATATTTTGTTTACAGACGTGGACACGGTCACATTTGACAACTGCATACCAAATTTCAAGTCTCTAGCTCTTACTGTTCTCGAGATATTTTGTTTACAGACACACACACGGACACGGACAAAACGTGTTTCGGCACTAAAAACTGACCATCGAAAATTTGACCCGATTACATTACTTTCCTTCCTATAGGATAAGGAAAGTAAAAGGACGTAGAGGGAGGGAGAAGAAAGGGAAGTGAGAGAGCCAGAGGGAGATTAAGCTAGATTTCTTTTAAGTAATAAATGAATTCTAGGGGCTTGGAATGGTTTGAGTTTTGTTTAGGTAGGTACCTAGATTTTAGGTAGATACGTAACGAAAATGTAATTTGGATCCCAGTCTTACCACTAATCGTTGGTTCAATTTTGATGTTTTTCAAAATTGACTCTTCGTCAGACTCCTGCCAAAGCATTTTATCACTTTGGTTTCAAAACACTGGAGGTTTGGGATATTGGGATAATTTCAAATAAATGACTGAGGTAGGGGGATGTACAATAATTTTCTACTCTGGATTTCGAAAGCTTAACAAGAGGAGAACTAATTAAAACGGGGGATTCCAGGTCCCAAAGCTAGGGTCCCCAGAGCTTTCGGCCTTTCTCGTAAGACATTTTATCCTGCGAAATTGTTATTGGCCTAATCCAGAACTCGGGAATCCCCCAATGATGACGAAATTTAATTGGGAGTTTTTGAATTGAACATTTTCGGGGCATTTGAATTTCGGGTTTCGTTAGGCTATGACTATGTGGTAGCTAAAATAATTTGAGAACAATGTGTGTGTACCTTGTGTGTTTTCTGGCCAGTATGTGTCTCAGTTTCATCTTTCTAGAAGAGTGAAGTTCTTTTCTAATATCATGATTGTATGGCGATCATATTTCTTCCAACATCAACATTCTTGGGATTATCCTATAGAAATTGGACGCTTGATTGATCACTCTTGATTTTACAAGGCCGATTTATAGAGTATTTCTTCCAACATCAACATTCTTGGGATTATCCTATAGACATTGGACGCTTGATTGATCACTCTTGATGTTTACAAGGCCGATTTTTTCTTCCAACATCAACATTCTTGGGATTATCCTATAGACATTGGACGCTTGATTGATCACTCTTGATGTTTACAAGGCCGCTTTATACATAGAGTCACGTTGGACAAACAAACTTTTTCATCGTACGTACCTATACGTACATCGATATTTCATTCAAATTTGTCTATAAATCTCATGGATATCACAACATATGATTGATTTGTTTGGTTATTTAGTCACTACTTCCTTACACAATGTTGTTGTTATTATCTTTATTTCCTTAACCAATTTATTATCCTGAGACTGAAGGGTGTGATGACGGTAGTTATGATAGTAAATCAATATGTTTGTGTTGTTGTTTACACAAGAGTCAACCTTGTATGTCTCATTCATTGTGATAAAAAAAAAAAAAAAAAAACAAAAAAATGGGTGCCTTTGAAAAAAATTAATAAATTAGAAAT
>NW_007377538.1:388856-408896 GCF_000475195.1 Diaphorina citri | reverse complement strand
GCGTTTCGTGTAAACAGTGGCGCGAGGATGAGTTTTGATGTGCGAGGAGGAAACGAGTTTTGGTGCGCGAGTAGACTCGCTTCGTCTAAACCTACCTTACGAACTGCCTGGCTCACCCTTCCAAGCGAGGAAACGCGTTTCGTGTAAACAGTGGCACGAGGATGAGTTTTGATGTGCGAGGAGGAAACGAGTTTTGGTGCGCGAGTAGACTCGCTTCGTCTAAACCTACCTTGACCCTGTTTGTTCCATTTCCTTTTTGTTCCTTTTAGAAGGATAAGGACGCTCCTTATACTTCCTTTATCATTTTCCAAACCCTCTCCTCTTTGCACTTCATCCCTTATTTTCTGCATGATATCATCTGTGCCCTGACATTTTCACCGACCCCCATCAACATTAGAAAGACTCCTTGGATAGTATTTCAATATCAAAGGCTTTCTTAATATCTTCAATTTTCACCAGAAAGTTTTCTCATTTGTCCCTCTTGCTATCAGTTTTCTTGTTCATCGTTTTCTTCGGTAAACTTTCTTATGTGTTTCCCAAATGTTGCTCTCGTGTTGTGTTCTCTTGTACATATTTACTGTATACGAGCTTTTAATATTTTCCTCTCTGTACAAGTATGTGTTTCCCAAATGTTGCTCTCGTGTTGTGTTCTCTTGTACATATTTACTGTATACGAGCTTTTAATATTTTCCTCTCTGTACAATTTGCAAACAAAAGAATTGTAACAGGACACTTCTGTGGTTTGAGTTGTTCTGGGCAAGAGAACTTTCATAAACTGTAGAGGAAATTTGTTGAAATGTTCTCTTTATGAAAGTTTTGTCTGTTTACTGCATTTCTGCTCCTGCAACTTTGTGCGTCCGCATACAGATACACACATAACCATGTCTACGGACGGTGCATTCAATGCGTTTCATTTTCTCTTTGTTTCGTTCTACATTTTGGATTTGGAGTCTTTGCAAAATACTACAAAAAACATGTAATAAAAACAAAATGTTGTCCATTAATATTGACAGTAATGTATGTGCAATATCAGTAGTCAGTACACTCTGGCAATAGCAGAAATCAGAACTGAGAAATTGTCCATTAATATTGACAGTAATGTATGTGCAATGTCAGTAGTCAGTACACTCTGGCAATAGCAGAAATCAGAACTGAGAATTTTTTTCTGCAGTAATAATGCAATAAGTATGGTGCACTTATTGATTCATATTTTATGTGAGTGTTGGAGTTTCCCTCATTGTCCATTAATATTGACAGTAATGTATGTGCAATGTCAGTAGTCAGTACACTCTGGCAATAGCAGAAATCAGAACTGAGAATTTTTTCTGTAGTAATAATGCAATAAGTATGGTGCACTTATTGATTCATATTTTATGTGAGTGTTTCTCTCATAATCTCGATTTATGGGGAAGAAATTCCTTATGTTGGGGAAAAGTTCTTTTCGAAATTTTAGTACCCACCTCGATATTTGTTTTTCATAAAGTTTCAGCTCTCTACCTACCTCTTCCTGCGCCAGAAACTATAAACCTAATATTTTATAGAGATTTTTTGATGCTTCGCTTTAAAAAATATGAGATTTCTCGAGATATTTACCTCATTAAAAAAGTTTGTTCCGTGAAAGAATTTTCCGTCACTTCTGAAATATGAATTTTCTTGGAAAATGCATTAAGCAAGTGGGTTTTTTATGAGCGTTCCTATTTGCTATAATATTCGTATCGAGAAATTATCTTTTATATCCTCACCCAGCTGTGTGAAACCGGATAATCAATTCTTTGAGAAATTCCTAAATATGAGATTTCTCGAGATATTTACCTCATTAAAAAAGTTTGTTCCGTGAAAGAATTTTCCGTCACTTCTGAAATATGAATTTTCTCGGAAAATGCATTAAGCAAGTAGATTTTTTATGAGCGTTCCTATTTGTTATAATATTCTTATCGAGAAATTATCTTTTATATCCTCACCCAGCTGTGTGAAACCGGATAATCAATTCTTTGAGAAATTCCGGGTAAAAATTATTATTTTACCAATGCATTAAAATTAAAAATCCCAGAAAATTAATTGCAAGTCGAACGACCTGCAGTAACCTGATTTAACATCCAATAGAGAATTTTCCATGTCCTCAGGTAAATAACAGACGGTTAATTCATTCTCTAATTTTCATCAGGAAAATGAAAACATCTGCCGGCATTTCTGCATCTTGAGTCTAGAACAGTTCCTTGCATCCATTATGGAAATGTGGACCTTCACCAGTCATAGACGAAGTGAAACATGAAGATTTCCACCAGCCATCAATTGGTTTACAACTTGGTGGGCAATTACCCCCAAAATGGGTAAAACATAGATTTGACCACTCCGTTCGTATTATAGGTTCGTATAATATTACTGTTAAAAGGTATGTACCACCAGATCTTCGTACGGGAGCTCTTGGACGCTTCCAAAATTCGTATCAGTCAATAGTGTTATGGCTAACAATTTCCTCTTTCCGACGACATGGTATTATATCAGGATGGTTGGTAACAACTAGTCTAGGACTTAAAATTCTGAAAGGGGAGTTCCTTCTTGTACTTTCTACCAGTTTCAAGTTGAAATTCGAAAATGAGAGAAAGTTTTTCTTTTTCTCCGATAATTTTTAATTTAGGTTAATTTGAGTATTGAGCAAGTTTTTAATGAAAGTTACACAAGTTATACTATTTACTATTATTTCTGTTCACAATGTCTTAGTAAATCAGAAAAGTTTTCATTTTCTTCTCTCCCTCCCCCTCCCGCTCCTTTTCTTTCAAAAGTTGGAGTACAAGGAAATGTAGGTAACCGTACAAGGGAAATACAGTAAAAACTCTACAACAATAGAACACAATTAGGAAGAAAGGTACATATTATTCTCTTGCAGTCCGCCTCTCTTGTATTGATTGGAGAGAAAGGAAGTTTTATGAATAAAAGAAGTTCTACAAAACGTGGAAATCGTAATAAGTAATAAGGGTAACTGAAATATTTGTCCATTTTTCTCCAATTCTAGGTAAAAAAAGCCCCGAATTCTGATATTATTAGACCTACTTTGTATCTCTCAGAAGTCAAATACCCTTTTCAAAGACAAGAGTGCCTTTGGCAGATTTTGTCTTTTACGAAAAGAAAAACTGGCGTTTGAGGAAAACTTTCGAGTCAGGTATAATGTCAACATCAAGTCAGGTTTTCATTCAATTCATTTTATCAAGTAAAAGGTCCTCTACTGCTGTTGTTTGCTGCAAAAGTCTAATTTCGGTGTAAGATTAACAACAGACGAGGGGGGAGTATCTGACTTGCATTCGAAATGAGTTCTCATCTGTACTCGAGCTAAGTTATATGTTACGAATCAGTGGCGCATGTTGAAAATTAGGATCATTGTTCAGTGATAATGAAAATAGATTTGCTTACTATGCATGCGAAAGTTTTCAGAACAAAATCTCTTTAAAAGTCTAAACTATCCAATGATTGTCTAAGACAAGGTTTAACATTTATCTTGTATGGTATATATTATTTATTATTAATCATGAAACAAAATTTGTGGCAGCCAAAATATAACCTCGAATTCTTACAGGGACAACCTAATGTACAATTATGTTCTTTGACAACTTTCTTCTTAGTTTATCCCACTAAGTTCAGTGTTCTAGTGTGCCAGTCTCTAAAACTCTGAACGTTTCTAAACACATCAGCCCACCTGCCATACTGCCTGTCCTGATTATCTAGATTTCTGAAAACAACAAAGCACAGGATCGTTCTTACACCACTGCTTTAGGGTGTACTACCTATTATTGTCTAATATTTATATGTGAGATGTAAATGTGCGGAGCTTTTAAATTTAAAACTTGCTGCGGGAGATATACAACTTAATTTATTGTACAAGCAAACCGAAAAACTTTCTACTAGGGCATTGGAGCACTAGGGGGGAAGCAAAGGTTAAATCCAAAGGATCCTCTAGTTATTTTCCAGTGTATGTAGATTCAGAGCAAATATGTCATCTGTAGGGTAAACTCCTGCCTGGCACACCAGGTTGCAATAATTCAGTTAAAATTTAGTTTTAAATGAAAAAGTACAAGTTGCACGGTTCTTTTTTGCACTGATGATGGGACAAGTCATAACTGCGAAATTAAGCAGCATCTATTACAAGCGAGATAATGGTCGGACGACTGCGTGAAATTACTTGTAAATTCGTAACCAGGTGTTCAGGTAATGACTCTCAACTTCGGTCAATAGACCATTTTCCATAGGTACAATAGATTTAATCTAGATTTAAATGGATGTAATTGATTATTGTCATTATTAAATCACCTTGATTTACAGGAGGTTATTGTTTACTGTACTTAAAATCGATTTGCTTCCTAATGGGTAACAGGCAAATGTGACGCAGTTAAAATTTTGCTCTTAAATGGTCTTTTCGATACAGGGCAGGTGCATTAAACCAAACTTAGTGTTTTTCTTCTTAAGTGACCATATTCCGTACATAGTTTTTAGTACTGTACATAAAGCTCAAGATTGTTCCACCATGAACTTGTGATGTGTTCATAAAAAAACAAATATGGAACATTGTAAAAAGGAAGTGATAAGACCTTTATTATTTCTACTTACTATCGTTACTCTTTAGAATTATCTTCGTTAACACACATATTTTCAGTTATTAAATCACCTTGATTTACAGGAGGTTATTGTTTACTGTACTTAAAATCGATTTGCTTCCTAATGGGTAACAGGCAAATGTGACGCAGTTAAAATTTTGCTCTTAAATGGTCTTTTCGATACAGGGCAGGTGCATTAAACCAAACTTAGTGTTTTTCTTCTTAAGTGACCATATTCCGTACATAGTTTTTAGTACTGTACATAAAGCTCAAGATTGTTCCACCATGAACTTGTGATGTGTTCATAAAAAAACAAATATGGAACATTGTAAAAAGGAAGTGATAAGACCTTTATTATTTCTACTTACTATCGTTACTCTTTAGAATTATCTTCGTTAACACACATATTTTCAGTTAAAAAAATATTGCATCTTTTGTAATAAGTACCCTTTACATTTTTACAATGGTTACTTTTCCGAGAAAAACACGAAAAAGTAATAAATGCAGGAAAATTGGCGACAGGGCAGGGCACCCATATTTCCCCTCAAAAAGCCTATCTTTTCTTTTTATTATTATCAATTTTAATTATTTGAAATTTGTGAAATGGCAGGTAATATAATTATGTATTGATATTTGGAAATTATATGTGGGTGATATTTTCATTATGTGTGGCTGATATTTTTAATTATATTATTAAATTATTATGTAGGGTATTCTATCTCTGACACATACGCTATTTATTCTGTAATCTGTATTGTCATAGAGTTCAGGAATCAGCCTATGATACATATCTACCATTTGAAGTCTTTCATCCATGAACCATTGCGTCTGTTTTCTGCTTTCTCCATTTCCCCCTTAGCATATAAAAGGGAAATAAGAGGAAATCACCACTATCTCCTAAAACTTGTGGCACCCCAACACCCTAAATCTGAGGGAAATAAGGGGAAATCACCCAATAATAGAGTTCTTCCACCCTAAATCTCCTAAAACTTGTGGCACCCCAAACCCCAACACCCTACATTTGAGGGAAATAAGGGGAAATACCCAAAATCTCCTAAAACTTCCCCCTTTTGGTTTTTTTTTTTTTTTTTTTTTTTCAGTGTATCAAATGTTCCTATCTACATGTGAAACGATGTAAACTGCGGCCTCCAGTAGCGAACGACATGAAGGAGGATAATACCCGAGCTCGTTATGTTTCCTTTGTGTCGCACATTGTATCATTAACCTGAATATTGTTACTACGACAGGGGTGGCTTTTGTTGACGACAAAAGCGGCCCAAACATTGACTCATGTGATCCCACGGGAGTCGTCTTGAGACCTAATGACGCAAACGAGGCATTTCTCCCCTGGTTTTGACCTGATGTGATCGGGAACGCTTTAGAATGCCTGTTTTTGACTTGTCCCCGGCTGTACGTTTTAAGAGAATCGAATTACACAAAGCAGAAAGGTACTGTTCTTACTTAGTCCGCATGGTCTACTGTAGTTATTGTAGACACTTCGTGATTATGATTAATAATGAAATGTCGGTCGACTGGATTCTGGATTAATTACTAGTCGTGACTGTAGCTTCATTTATTATCTCAGAGGGCTGTCTGAGTTATTTATGCCTTTATGCCATCGCAACTTTTGCTCTTCACGATTGAGTTGCGTCGAATCATTGTGAAACAGTCCTACAGTAATCTGCAGGAGGGAATTGGAACAAAGTCCTTCTAGGAGCGCTTTTCTTCCTAATATAACGGTACCCCGAGAAGGTCCTGGGATCCTGTGTACATCCCTGAGCTACGTGCTAGAGATGTCGCTGTGAGCTCTTGCTGTCTTTTGAAAAGAAAAAGCTCCACAACTTCCCCTCTCCTCTCATGACACATACTTCTCGTACGTTCTTGCTCCCTCATTTCCGGCGTTTTCTTAACTTTTCTCTCCCTACATCCCTGAGCTACGTGCTAGAGATGTCGCTGTGAGCTCTTGCTGTCTTTTGAAAAGAAAAAGCTCCACAACTTCCCCTCTCCTCTTATGACACATACTTCTCGTACGTTCTTGCTCCCTCATTTCCGGCGTTTTCTTAACTTTTCTCTCCCCTCTCTGTGTCCCTCCCATTTCTCCCTCGCCTTCTCCATCTCTCGTTTACATTAAAAAATGTTATTTGACTTTATGTGCTGGTTGTCATGCTTTCTGGTTCTGAAATTATGTTTATTACCTGTTACTGTACGAGTGGGGAGTATGATAGAAACTGGAAAGTTTTCAAAACGGGGAAATGCTCGAATATTAATGTTCTCTCCCCGATGGTATATTTACTTTACGTGCTCTTGCTGTTAAACTTCCTCATATTTATGAACGAGTACTAAAGTCCTACACAAGTTAGGACATTGCGAGGTATGACAGATAGCGGGACGACGAAGAATCGTTTCAAGGAGACACCTAGACGCAAGACAAACCTCAAATGATGTGTAAAATTCGTTCTAAATGTCAAGAAGAATGTAGTTCTAAATGTATACAGATTATGACCTTTATGGAAATTTATTTCTTTAAGGCTCTTCAGTTTGAAACTGAGAATGAGACATGACAGTCAAAATGCTACTCGCGTTTTATTTCTTACTAAATTTGTCTCATTTTCTTTCTTGTTTATTAAACAGACGATTGATTTGTTTGGTTCCAGGTGATGTCAAAACCGTAGAATGTGGGGAAATGGGGCACACTTTATTTTGATCTGCTTTCCTTTTTATTCCGCATTTGAAACAGAAACTCTTATTATTTTTATTTTCAATTCCTCTTCGCCTTTATATTATTTCCTTTTCCTTCTTCACGGAAAGTCTTAAGTCTGATATAGAGATGGAGGATGCCAAAACAACCAGTGAGATCAGCCCAACACCTGGTAGCACCTATCCTCCTGTAGTCAAGGTAAGTCATAGTAATAATAAATCAAACATAGATATCTTAATTTATATTTCTGAAATTTGCCATTCAGAGATGGAGTATAATGCTTTAACGTATAGACTTGGCGAAATGGGATACACTTCCCTAATACGGGAACTTATATGAGACAGTTTATTTTTTTCAGCGCGCTGGGATTCGAAATCCCCCGTGACTTAGAATGTGGAGACTACAGGGGGTTTCAAGGAAGAAAATTAGGGAGAAAGAGGAAGATTTGGTATTCAGGAGGTTTAGTAAGAAGAAAAAATAGAAAAATTTAATAAAGAACCTAAATTTGGAGATTGGAAAAATATAAATTTAGGAGTAACAGATAATATGGTTTGTTCCATTACGGGATAAAACCTCCTACGCCACGGTTCCCTTGATCGAAACTCTTTACTGACCTATGGTTTTCATCTGTTCCATTTATCTATTATTATTTTCGAAGTTCGATTGCATATTGTTCGATACACATATAAATTCCAGAGCTACATATGTACGTAGACATTGCACCTACCTTCCTGTCAATAGGTCCTCAATTTGTTTTGCTCCTTCTAGGAGAGGAGAGAGAGAGGAGGAGGAGAACCGAGGGTAAATCTAATGAGTGACTTGGTATTTCAGCTGATGACTCCTCTTGGGGGTTAATTTGATTAAACTTTAATCCACTAAAACTAAGTTCATAGACAGTCGCGCTCCGTTAAACCCAAGAAACAAGGGACATGATAGAGAGAGGGAGGAGGAGGGAAGAATAGAATGTAAAAGCAGTGGCGTAGCGTGAGATTTCCAAAAGGGGAACAAACGGTGAAGGTGTAAACCCATTTACATTGTACTGTACCGATCTACTAATGGTCTTAGAATCCAGGTTCAACAATTACTAAATCACTCCCTTCTTTCGGTAAGTGGTAACTAGGGAGGGGAGGGTGAGAAAAAACTGTAGATATAAATAAAATTTAGAAAGAAAAGCGGTGCTTTCCTGATTTCCTTTTAGAACACGTCTCTGAAAAAGAGGAAGGGGAGGAAGAACAGAACGAAATAGGTAGGAAGAGAGGAAGAAAAAGACGACAAAAGAAAGGAAGGTAGAGAGAAAAAGGTATGAGGACGAAAGAGAGACATAAAAGTCAGTCTCTGGTGTCTGTTTAATGTTAGCCTATTATAAAAGACACGGCACCTGAATAACGGGGTTAACTAGACCACTGAAACCTTTTGTTTTAGGATCTGGTGGATTCTGGAGGTTGATCGTTACAGTCCAAGTCTATTCATGAGGCAACGAAATTATTTGTGACAAGTATTCATATTTATTCAACACAAAAAGAAAGATGTATTCATAAGTTTAAAGATGGGGTCGTATTTCCAAGTACGAGTATTATGGGGAAAAGTTCTTCAAGCAGGCAGTCATATTTCCAAATATTCTGGGGAAAAGCCTACGTACGATCCTGCCAAGATTATTTTCGAATATTAAAATATGTCAAAACTTTAGAACGTTACTCTGAATAGCAGAGGAACTTATTAAAATTCATAATGCATGTTAAACACAGCGTTCGGTTATAATGTTCAGCAAATAGAACGTACTCACATAACTTACATAGTATAAAAATGTGTACCCACATACCTACCTAATATTCAGTACGTTATTTACCAGTAATATGTACCTACATTGGTATACAAATTTTTTGAAAGTTTTTTTTTCTAAATTTTATTATATTTTGAAATGTATTCCGCTCTCGCTTAACCCGTAATATTGAGCTTTATAGTCATAGGAAGACATGATTAATTAGGCCAGCCTCTCACGCTCACAGCGTCTCACATGCCTGGGTTTGTCAGACAGTCTGAACGTGTGTGGCGGAGAAAGCTTGAGACCTATATCTCGCAGACGGTCTGACAGATCTAAGTCTCTAATTTTTTTTGCCACTCCAGCTCAGACCATCTGACAGTCCCAGTTCTGTAAGACCGCGGTCTGAGGGAAATGAGTGGCGGGAATTATACGAGTGTACTGACTTGCCAACTAACTGAAATTTATTATTCAGTTCATTAACAGCTCAAGGAACTATTTTCTTCTTTTTCTTCGCCTTTTCCCATGTACAGACGGGGTCGACGTTTTTCGTCAGCCCCTCAAGGAACTATTTTATCAAATGCAAATGCTGGAAATACTACTTAAGCCGTAGGGGGATATAAAAGTTGCTCTCCTTTTCCTAATCTCACCATGTTGACTTATCCAAGGATCTCTTGTGAGGACAATGACCTAGCGAACATTTTAAGAAGGTTGTTGTCTCTTGGGAATTTCGTTTTTCGTAAGGTATGCGTCGCGTCGCTTCGTGCATACTCTCTTTCCCTTTAATTTTGGGAAAATTAATTTTCGTCAGCCCCTCAAGGAACTATTTTATCAAATGCAAATGCTGGAAATAGTACTTAAGCCGTTGGGGGATATAAAAGTTGCTCTCCTCTTCCTAATCTCCCTATGTTGACTTATCCAAGGATCTCTTGAGAGGACAATGACCTAGCGAACATTTTAAGAAGGTTGTTGTCTCTTGGGAATTTCGTTTTTCGTACGGTATGCGTCGCGTCGAATACCTTTAAATAAGTGAGGTGATTTCGCACATCTCAAATGGTAAAACGTAACTTGGTTTTGAGTTGCACTGTTGAATAGTTACGTTGAATGTGCGTCATGTGCGATTTATTGTTTGTTATTTAATTTGATGCAAATGAATTTAATATTCTGCTCTACACAATTGGTCTATTGAGCAAGACTCATCTCATTGAAACACAAGGAAGATGGTTATTTTATTTAGTTATTGGTTAGATTGGTTACCCAAGTTGTTTTGCTTGTGGAGTTTCTAAGAAACATAATCATAAACTTGAAAGCAACTTCGGAGAACCTTTGTAGAGAAAATAGGTAAGCACATAAATATATACACCTTACAAATTACAATATAGAATAGGTAAATAGATATACCTTACAAATATTAATTTATGCTCCAGTTCCTCGAATTTTATAATTACAAAACTTTCCCTACAGATACAATACCTGCAGCGAGTCACTCCACTTCGCAACCGGTTCAGTGACCTCCAGGTTGAAAATGGCAAGTTTGCTCCGGGGGGGAAGTTCTTCCTTTAAGTCGAGCAAAGGGATTTCAACTGAAACCGTCCACACTGGTCACTGCCTCGACAACATAGATTCACCCCGTCGATCGATGACGGGCGTCGACTATGTGTGGACACAGCTTAAGGTTCATAATCTCAAAAGATTTTGCTGTAACGAGAGAGCGAAAAAAGTTTAGAGTGTAGACGGGTTTCAGGTGCTACCGAGCTTTCGATTAACCATAGTGACATAGGTACACGTATCTAGCTATCTAGACGCTACTTTAGGGAGGTAATATCTATATCCGAAATTTCTACTCATATTACACGTTTCCGAGAAATCTATGAATGATTACGACCAAACTGCAAATGGGAAATGGGTAATATTGCATTACATTAATTACATACCATAGTGTGGTACCTATTTATTTTTGGCATTTGCAATTTTTTACCTCGTTTGTTTATTATTAAAATTGTAAAAAGAGTCCTTGTCCAAATAAATTGGCAGGTACAAATATCAACAAAAAACCATGTAATAACAAGGTCTGTCCACTACGTAGGTATTTATACAAACCTCTCCCCTATTCCCTTCGCTAGTCTAGTGCATTTGGATAATAAATTGGAAGTTTTCAATATGTCCTGACCACAAATTCGAATTAAATGTCATACCAAATACATATGGGGTGTTTTTGGATGGATTAAAAATGGTCGAAATAAATTTGTTCAAAGTATTTTTTATGCCTGATTATCTGTCGAAAGCTCATAATCTTGCGTTTTTATGTCGTGTAAGTCGTACATAATTGTTTTCATGTTTCCCCAAACTCTTTCGAATTTCCTCTCCTTCCTTTTTCCCACTTTGCTCTCTATATTTCTCTCCCCCACCCCCCTTCATCCAATGTTTTGACCCTCTCATATCCTGTAAAATTAAATGTGGATATTTAGTGAACCAATTAGTCAGGTATTTCATTCATTGAAATTTCTACTCATATTACACGTTTCCGAGAAATCTATGAATGATTACGACCAAACTGCAAATGGGAAATGGGTAATATTGCATTACATACCATAGTGTGGTACCTATTTATTTTTGGCATTTGCAATTTTTTACCTCGTTTGTTTATTATCAAAATTGTAAAAAGGGTCCTTGTCCAAATAAATTGGCAGGTACAAATATCAACAAAAAACCATGTAATAACAAGGTCTGTCCACTACGTAGGTATTTATACAAACCTCTCCCCTATTCCCTTCGCTAGTCTAGTGCATTTGGATAATAAATTGGAAGTTTTCAATATGTCCTGACCACAAATTCGAATTAAATGTCATACCAAATACATATGGGGTGTTTTTAGATGGATTAAAAATGGTCGAAATAAATTTGTTCAAAGTATTTTTTATACTCGTATTTTGAATATCATGGGTCACTTTAGAAGAAATAAAAATCCTATTCATAGTACTAATGTTGGGTATAAACCTAGAAAACATTTTTTGGGTGTAGACTATTTAAGATTTGAAGCTGACAAATTATCTTCCTCAAGGAGGACTTGAACCCCTAACCTTCTATTTATCAAACGAGTTTAACCTCTACTGAGGCTGGTTTAGCAGCTTTCTGATTTGAAAGTGACAACATTTTGGTCACACACTGTATACGTTGTATGCATTTATAGCTTTTCCTCCTAGGTGAATATTTCTGGAACTATTGTGATTTATTTGCACAGGGAGAAGGGAGTAGTAGCAATATTTTTTCTACCTTGTTTGCATTATTTCCCCATTTATACAGGTTGTATTTGACCATGTTTTCAATCACTCCAGGATTTTATCCTGAACGGATAATGTTCGTTCTCGGAACGGCAGGCGTTCTCCTATCCTGTCTTCCTTCTCTCTTCGATTTCGGGACGATGTGACCTTAGCAGTTAAAACATTCTCCCTTAATGTTCAAGCCAGTTGTTTTTGCTGGTTCGAATTTAGTTCTAAAAGAAATCATTTCTCCACATTTATCGTATCGTCTCTTTGTAATTTCCAGGGTACATCTGAAGGTACAGATGAGGACTCAACATTTTGGTCACACACTGTATACGTTGTATGCATTTATAGCTTTTCCTCCTACGTGAATATTTCTGGAACTATTGTGATTTATTTGCACAGGGAGAAGGGAGTAGTTGCAATATTTTTTCTACCTTGTTTGCATTATTTCCCCATTTATACAGGTTGTGTTTGACCATGTTTTCAATCACTCCAGTATCGATTATTTTCCGAAGTAGTTAATGAATATTGGCATTCCTGCTCAAAATTAACTTTTCAAAGAATTGCTCGAATCCAAAAGGATATGTTTTGTGTTGTTTATTTTTTACCAAAGGACTTGTGGTGGGTACTTCAAAAGATAAATTGCTTTACAACCTGCCTGCTCTGACAATTACAGATAGATTTATAGCGGACACTGTAGGGTTAGTACGTGTACTATAAAACTATTGTACTCTCATTCACACCCAAGCAGGGTCGGCCTTTGGGGGTCATTTTAATCCGAATTTAGTTTTCCGTCCAACCAACCGAAATGGTGTGTGGGTACTTCAAAAGATAAATTGCTTTACAACCTGCCTGCTCTGACAATTACAGATAGATTTATAGCGGACACTGTAGGGTTAGTACTCGTACTATAGAACTATTGTACTCTCATTCACACCCAAGCAGGGTCGGCCTTTGGGGGTCATTTTCATCCGAATTTAGTTTTCCGTCCAACCAACCGAAATGGTGCTCTTTCTCAGTTCATAGCAGTATCCAATCTGGACTATTGTTCAAGCCTTCCTTCCGTCTATAATACGTGCTCTATTTTATGAATCCCCAGATTTTGCTTTCACCCTGTAATCCCTGTATTGTTTCTAATATTTTCCGGATTTTGTACATAAGATTAGTTTTTATCTGCTCTTGTTTGTATGTCACTTCCTTTTATCTTTCTAGTTACACATCCACATTTCCTCATTCAGCATATAAGAGACTTTAAGACATTCCAACTTTCGAAACTATCACTATTTGCTTCCGAGGAAACATCTGCTCTTGTTTGTATGTCACTTCCTTTTATCTTTCTAGTTACACATCCTCATTTCCTCATTCAGCATATAAGAGACTTTAAGACACTCTAACTTTCGAAAACTATCACTATTTGCTTCCGAGGAAAGTAATGATATTACAAAGTTACTTATAATAAGAGTACTTGTATTTCATACTGTTCCAAAAAGTTCCTTAACTCCAACAGTAACAGAGTAAGCTCTTAATCTAAATTAATGAGTTTTGTATGTTGAAATTCTTAATGTGTTATGGATAAAATTCCATGTCGTGAGATTAAAATTGAACCCGATACCTCTTAATTGTCAGACCAGTATTTGGCCACTAAGCTATCAAGATGCGTTGAAAATAGCTTCATTGCTTCATTCAATGGAAATTAGAAACAATAGCCCTTTGACCACTTCATGTAATTCTCTTGAATAAATAACCTGCCATTTGGACTCTTTATTGCACCATTTCAACTTATCAAATGCTACAGACAATTTCCAACATCTGATCTTCACTGCTTCTCTATCTATCTTTAATATTCCAATCATTACCTAATATCCTACCCAATAAGTCCAATAACAATAATACCTTTAAATAAGTGAGGTGATTTCGCACATCTCAAATGGTAAAACGTAACTTGGTTTTGAGTTGCACTGTTGAATAGTTACGTTAAATGTGCGATTTATTGTTTGTTATTTAATTTGATGCAAATGAATTTAATATTCTGCTCTAAGTACACAATTGGTCTATTGAGCAAAACTCATCTCATTGAAACACAAGGAAGATGTTAGATTGGTTACCCAAGTTGTTTTGCTTGTGGAGTTTCTAAGAAACATAATCATAAACTTGGAAGCAACTTCGGAGAACCTTTGTAGAGAAAATAGGTAAATACATATATATATACAACTTACAAATTACAATATAGAATAGGTAAATAGATATACCTTAAAAATATTAATTTATGCTCCAGTTCCTCGAATTTTATAATTACAAAACTTTCCTTACAGATACATAGGGAGAGGAAGGGAGGGGAAATACGAGAGAGAAAGAGGGAGAGAGGTCAGTTTCTTGCTATGAATGTAAATAACAGAAGCAATGATGTAAGAAGATGTTTGTTTGAACGTAATTTCTCTCTCTCTCTCTCTCTCTCTCTCTCTCTCTCTCTCTCTCTCTCTCTCTCTCTCTCTCTCTCTCTCTTCCTCCCTCTTTTTCTTTCTCCCCCTCGCTCTCTCCTTTTCTTCTCTCTCTCTCTTTCTCCTTGATCTATCCTCTCATTTAATCGGTTTCCCTCTCCTTCTTTCTCTTCATGTTGCTCTCATTACACTGTCTTGAACTTCGCTTGATTTTCTTACAATATTGAATATCTTGTTCAAATAAATCGCTGATGTGTTTAGAATGTTTAGAATTTAGATAGAGAGCGGATTTCTCCTTTTCTAACTTGAGTCGCAATCGCAACACAAAGCTCTTTTTAGAGAGTTTTAGAAACAATGTAAAGAGATTTTCAAATATTGAAGTTGCACCTATTTGTGTGTGTGTGCGAAGCCAAAGTTTTGAAATTCTAGGGAATTTTTACATTGTTGCCAGAGCTCTCTCGAAAAGCCTCTATTTCGTAGCTCGACTCTCGAGTTGTATGACTTTACGGTTCGAGTGCGTGCCTACTTAGTCTCTCTCTTGTAGTAGGCAAATAGATACTTGGGTACCAGAGTAATAATAGATATATTGTCAGAACGAATTCGCAGAATTTCAGAGAAAAAAAAAAGAACGAATGTTGAAGAAACGCTACGAAATGAGGCTTTTCGAGAGAGCTCTGGCAACAATGTAAAAATTCCCTAGAATTTCAAAACTTTGGCTTCGCACACACACACATACACACACACACACACACATAGGTGCAACTTCAATATTTGAAAATCTCTTTACATTGTTTCTAAAACTCTCTAAAAAGAGCTTTGTGTTGCGATTGCGACTCAAGTTGTAACTGTACCAAGTAGTATGACTTTGTAGTACGTATTTCTTTGAAAAATAGCTTTTGGTAAATATGAAGCAAACCACAGTGGATCTCTCTCTCTCTCTCTCTCTCTCTCTCTCTCTCTCTCTCCCTCCCTCTCTCTCTCTCTCTCCCTCCCTCCCCCCCTCCCTCCCTCAGCTCTCCCTCTCTCTTTCTTTCTTCCTCCCTCCTTCCTTTCAGAAGATCTGTTCAAGTTTCCAGGCAAGAAAAAGCTAGAAACCAAAGTCCATACTCCATAGCATCAGCGTCCATAGCTTCATAGCACGTGTAGTACACCAGTTCTCGTTTTGTCCTTCTGTTACCGAAGTTGAGCAACCGCTTGCATGGTTGGTTCTCGGATGGGATCTGCCCAAGTGCCCAAGGATCTTTGTGCCTAGGTATCAGAGAGAGTAAAAAGGATATTTTTTTGCATTTAAAATTGATAGAATTCGTAGAGGAGGCTCTTATAGTAATGCTGTGATGTTCACAGAGAATGTGAAGAGACTCTTAGCTTCGTCACAAATAATAATAAAATTCATGATCTACCTCAGAGGTTCTCAACCGGTGGTACGCGTACCACTGGTGGTACGCGTTAGAGCAACTATTAGGTACCGTATCTGAAAAAAGAAATTCCAAGAAGTTAAGTGACTTTAGAAAAAGACCCCCTCAAAGATGCAAAAACAGTAAATAAAATTTTCTGTACATAAATACGAGTATGTGTGTAACATTTCTGCGAAGTTAAAATTGGAATGACCTTTCGAGAATTATAGTGGAACAAAGATCAAAGGTCCACCCTGTATACGAACATTATTATTTATTTTTGACTTTCTCCAGATCTTAGTGTGAAAAGAGGGAGAGGGAAGTTTCTTTTCCTTTGAAAATTGGAAAGAAATGATATCTCGTGACCCCAAAACCATTTCTGCCTGTCCTTATGAAAATCCTTAAAGCTGTGGAAAGCTATATCTGTTCTTATATGCGTATTCTTATAATATAAGCTTCCCCCCGCGGAGCAAACTTGCCATTTTCAACCTGGAGGTCACTGAACCGGTTGCGAAGTGGAGTGACTCGCTGCAGGTATAACCTATGGGGTTATGTGGACGACGACCTCTGTGTCTGTGGTGCTGCCCAGACTAACGCCCACCTGTTAACCTGTGGACAACTACAACAGGTTTGCAGTTTGGTCGTAATCATTCATAGATTTCTCGGAAACGTGTAATATGAGTAGAAATTTCAATGAATGAAATACCTGACTAATTGTTTCACTAAATATCCGCATTTAATTTTATGAGAGGGTTAAAACATTGGACGAAGGGGGGTGTGGGAGAGAAAAATAGAGAGCAAAGTGGGAAAAAGGAAGGAGAGGAAATTTGAAAGAGTTTAACGACCGCGCCCTCTACGTCGCGGAGTACTGGAAATTCAAGGCTTGAGAGAGAAGAGGACACGGAAAGTACGTAAGTTGAAATCGATCTACGGCCGTCGGCTATGAATGGACACAGCTTTATACGGGTTGTATAGCACAGAGCTGTAGACGCACCTTTACAGGAATAGAAAACAAGCAGGGACTTCCTAGGGAAACATGAAAACAATTATGTACGACTTACACGACATAAAAACGCAAGATTATGAGCTTTCGACAGATAATCAGGAATTTTCTCCCGTTATTAATTTTCCCAAAATTGAAGGGAAAGAAAGTATGCACGAAGCGACGCGACGCATACCTTACGAAAAACGAAACTCCCAAGAGACAACAACCTTCTTAAAATGTTTGCTAGGTCATTGTCCTCACAAGAGATCCTTGGATAAGTCAACATAGGGAGATTAGGAAAAGGAGAGCAACTTTTATATCCCCCTACGGCTTAAGTAGTATTTCCAGCATTTGCATTTGATAAAATAGTTCCTTGAGGGGCTGACGAAAAACGTCGACCCCGTCTGTACATGGGAAAAGGCGAAGAAAATAGTTCCATGAGCTGTTAATGAACAGAATAATAAATTTCAGTTAGTTGGCAAGTCAGTACACTCGTATAATTCCCGCCACTCATTTCCCTCAGACCGCGGTCTTACAGAACTGGGACTGTCAGATGGTCTGAGCTTGAGTGGCAAAAAAAATCTCGAGACCTAGAGATCTGTCAGACCGTCTGCGAGATATAGATATAGGTCTCAAGCTTTCTCTGCCACACACGTTCAGACTGTCTGACAAACCCAGGCATGTGAGACGCTGTGAGCGTGAGGGGCTGGCCTAATTAATCATGTCTTCCTATGACTATAAAGCTCAATATTACGGGTTAAGCGAGAGCGGAATACATTTCATAATATAATAAAAAAATTAGAAAAAAAAACTTTCAAAAAATTTGTATAACAATGTAGGTACATATTACTCCTAAATAACGTACTGAATATTAGGTGGGTATGTGGGTACACATTTTTATACTATGTAAGTTATGTGAGTACGTCCTATTTGCTGAACATTATAACCGAGACATTAGGAAAGGCTGTCAGAGTAATTGGTTGGAAACTGTCCCGAAATTTTTTGAACAAGAATGTATTTTATATCTACAGATATCTATATATCCATTGCAGAATGCAGGGGGCGATATGTGATCAAAATTCGCAACAAAATTTTCCCCTCTGCACCTAGTATTAGTGGAGATGTCGAAACCACAAAATACGTACTTACCTTTTTTTTTTTTTTTTTTTTTTTTTCTCTGAATTCATTATTGTAGTTTCTACATACTCGTACATGGACCGTTATTCCGTTTCAAGAATAGGTACCTTGGGCTTGGGCCTATTCCCGAAAGATCTTCTCATGCTGAAATTATTGTTTCCAGCTCAGTACATTATTGTCAGTTCCTGCTAGTTACTGCCTGAGAAATGAGAATTTCTTCGGAAATGGCCTCAGAACCGCTTCATAAAATATTGCTGCAAGTTAGTGTTAGAAACCATTGTTTTATCTCTCTCCCTTTCTCTCTCTCTCTCCCTCCCCCCCCCCCCCCCCCTTCCCCTTTTTAAACCAAAAAACTTATAAAAAAAAGTACCCCCCCCCCCCCCCCCCCCTCGCCCTTCCTTGTTTTAAAGCAAGAAACTTATAAAAGAAAGTTATAATATTATTAGATCAATTCCCGCCAATCTTTCCCATAATTGAATTATTGAAAGCATTTCATTTTTTTCTAAACCTGGAAGGTAAGTAAAATAGCTTTTATGTAACCTGTGCAAATTGTTTTCTCCTGTTAGATTGATCATCGCTATCTGAATATTTTTCATAAAATGTATAAAATTAAACAAACTTTTTTCCCGAGGAAAAAATAAATAATATGAAACGTCAGTGAACTTTTTTTTTTCTCTTTTTTCTTTTTTTGCAAGGAAAAAGGAAAGCCATTTTGGTTCATCTACTCGTCTACTTTGGTTCTAAGTGAACTCCTGTAGCAGTGGGTAGTGAATTAAAGAAGTCAATAGAAAAGGAAAAGAAAGCTAAGAAGAATAAAGAATAACAGGTAAACAGCGTGGTGGCCGGCAGTAGGCTGATGAAGTAAAACTATTTGCTTCGACTTTATACCAGTCCTTGTGTACTCAAATCTAGAATTGTGATGCATAGTGCATTCTCAGCAGATCTACAGTGAGGTGCTATATGCTAATAAGACGTGTTATGCTATATTATGCTAATGTAATTTTGTGTACTTTAGCCCCCTGCATTCTGCAATGGATATATAGATATCTGTAGATATAAAATACATTCTTGTTCAAAAAATTTCGGGACAGTTTCCAACCAATTACTCTGACAGCCTTTCCTAATGCTGGGATTCACCAAGGCGGGATGGAGATGACTTAATACCCAGGTCAACCTCGGATTGAACTCAATCCCGAGACAATCCACGGTGGTAAAACTCGACCTAAATGATTTGCGAATTAAAAGCACAGGCGGTTGTCTTGAAGGTACCTACTTTCTTGTTTTTCCAGTTGTTTACAAATTTTCATCAGTAAATGGTTTCTTCAAAATTGATCCCCAGGCCAAGGTACGAGTAAACCTAAACCCTTAATAAATGGAGTGTGCCTAAAGGCATGCGATGTGTTCCAATCCACTCGACTCTTTTTTAATGTAAAAAAAAAAAAACGTTCCAAAGTCTCGAATTTTTGCACGTCACTATATGTACCACCAGAGTAGCGGCTTATTAAATTGGAAATAAATCACTCGGAGCTATCAGTAACTGGTGTAGGGTTTTGTGTTGGCGCAAATATATGAGCTGGGTTTAAACCAGGATATTTATGTGTTTGTATAAATGAATATCTGTTTGACTGTGAGAGGAAGGGAGAGAAGAGAGGAAAAAGAGAAAGAATGGTAAATAGAGGGGTTTCAAAAGCTAAATTTGAATATAAGAGAGACCAGAGAGAGGGAGAGTAGAGAGAAACTGACTAAAAGTAAGAAGTAAGAGCCTTGTTTTAAGAGT
>NW_007377538.1:376990-388139 GCF_000475195.1 Diaphorina citri | reverse complement strand
GAGAGAAAGGACGAGAGAGAGAGCGAAGAGAGAGAGGAGAGGAGAGAGAGAAGAGAGAGAGAGAGAGAGAGAGAGAGAGGAGAGAGACGAGAGAGAGAGAGAGAGAGAGAGAGAGAGAGAGAGAGAGAGAGAGAGAGAGAGTTCTTCCGATATTAGGATGAGCATGAGTATACCAAATGAGCTTTAACTATAGATATTACATAAGTGACCTAAAGAATCTTATAAAAACTTCCAACGCTATAATATAACTAGCAAAAGCAGGGATTTGCCAATTTAAAGTGAGAGTGCTTAGTATTAGTGCAAATAATTTATCGGTCACAATCACAAAGGGCACTCTGGTAATATTATTAGTGTTTTCAGCAAATATTAACTTGGTACAAGTAAAGGTAATGTTACACCAAGCGCGCATTGTTTGCAAACAATGCGCGCTTGGTGTAAAATTACCTTCAGCTTTTGTAAAAAAACCGACAGCAGCCGGATCAACTCCGCGCACACACGAACCCTGTTTGCAAGCCAATGTTTGTGGAAAAATGATTGCAAACGTTTGCAAACAGTGTTTGCAAACGATGCGCGCTTGGTGTAATACCCACCAAACCTATGCAAGAACAAGATACCAAAATAACTGCTATCTCTAATACACTGAGCTCAACATTATGAAGTGACATACATATTTCGTGTTCTCGTTCCTGCAGGTATACACCTAGCATGAGGGAGATATCAGAGAACACACGTAATATCTTGGCAAGAACATATATTATATTTCAAAGCTTAACTTTGCAGATAACGAAAAATAATAAAGCACACACACACGGAGGTAAATAAGGGGAGGAGAGAGAGAGGTGGGAAAGGGAGGGAGAGGGAAAAGAGAGGGATCGAAGCGAGAAAAAGAGAGGATAATTTAAAGGACGTAAAGAGAAGACACGAGGAGGAGGAGGAGGAGGAGGGATAATATTAAAATGACAGAGGAAGGAAGGGAATGGAGAGTCGGTGAGAAGCAATATAAGAGAGAGTAGGCTTAAGAGAAAAAATACGCTAAGAGAATTACGAGAAAGAGACGAGGAGGGATGGAAGCGAGAAAGAGAAGAAAGGAAGATACAAAGGACGTAAAAGAAAGGAGGTGAAGACGTAAGAGAAAAAAGGAGAGACTCAAAGAAAAAGAGTTTGAAAGGAATAAGATGATAAAGGAGGAACAGGGATAATAAGAGAGGAAGAAGGGAAAAGAATAGGCCGGTATAGATACATAGCTGTTTGATCACTTACCTTTTCCTGCCACTCTTAAAACAAGGCTCTTACTTCTTACTTTTAGTCAGTTTCTCTCTACTCTCCCTCTCTCTGGTCTCTCTTATATTCAAATTTAGCTTTTGAAACCCCTCTATTTACCATTCTTTCTCTTTTTCCTCTCTTCTCTCCCTTCCTCTCACAGTCAAACAGATATTCATTTATACAAACACATAAATATCCTGGTTTAAACCCAGCTCATATATTTGCGCCAACACAAAACCCTACACCAGTTACTGATAGCTCCGAGTGATTTATTTCCAATTTAATAAGCCGCTACTCTGGTGGTACATATAGTGACGTGCAAAAATTCGAGACTTTGGAACGTTTTTTTTTTTTTACATTAAAAAAGAGTCGAGTGGATTGGAACACATCGCATGCCTTTAGGCACACTCCATTTATTAAGGGTTTAGGTTTACTCGTACCTTGGCCTGGGGATCAATTTTGAAGAAACCATTTACTGATGAAAATTTGTAAACAACTGGAAAAACAAGAAAGTAGGTACCTTCAAGACAACCGCCTGTGCTTTTAATTCGCAAATCATTTAGGTCGAGTTTTACCACCGTGGATTGTCTCGGGATTGAGTTCAATCCGAGGTTGACCTGGGTATTTCAAGTTCTAAGTAAGTTGATACTTTAATTTATCTCGTACGAGTGCTTATTTTACGTAAATAGGTACTTTGTTAACCCAAAATTTGTATGCATATATTCTCCCTGAAAACCTCAGATTGGGCTCTTTTTGTATGCAACAATCGAGCTTACAAAGCAACGATTCTGTCACATAATATGATTTATACATTATACAATATTCTTTTTTACAGTGTCAGTGAATTTGGGTTGCACGGAAAGGGTTGCGTATGTTATAAAAAGTACTGTTGGTGATCGTGAAAAAATACGCTAATATTTATGATTGTGATAAATGGACTCAGCATTACCGCCACCGTCGCGTGGGCCGTTAAAATATTATTAAAAAATTATACCCAATTTGGGTAGATATGTGATCAAAATTCGCAACAAAATTTTCCCCTCTGCACCTAGTATTAGTGGAGATGTCGAAACCACAAAATACGAAAAACACGAGGACAGGGGGTCCGATATGGGGCGCTCTATGATTTATGATTCCGAAATTTTCCGAATACATTTTCATATAAAGGGGGGAGCACATAAATTCCAACGCTCATAATCCCCCTGTGCATAATCCATTCTCAGCGTTCAGAGAGCTACTGACCGTTCCTGCACATTTGTAACGGTCCAAACTATTGGGGATATCCCATCATAAATTCAGTTCTATAATTCTTTTACCCCCCCCCCTTTCTTCTTCCCACACGGGGTAACCCCTTGTTCCTTCTGAGGAGACAAAAATACTGGGGGAACGGGAAAGGGATTCTTTTGCCCCCGTTCCTTCTTCCCACTGAGCGTAACCCTCCATTCCCTTTGAGGGGGAAAAATACTGGGGGAACGGGAAAGGGATTCTTTTGCTCCCGTTCCTTCTTCCCACTGAGCGTAACCCTCCATTCTCTTTGAGGGGAAAAAAACTGGGGGGAGCGGGAAAAGGAAAGAATGTCCTCAATTCCGAAATAAAAATCCCCAAAAGTGCATTCGTTTGGAAATAACATGTGAAGGGTCAGCGGAACTGAGTCGCTTTCCTTGTCGACATTTTTCTCAATTTCTCTAATCGTTCTCGAAAAGAATGGTATTGACTTATAGACTATATCTCACCCATGACATAGACTATATCTACACCCATGTTTTATACATGTAGTCATGTACCCACAGGAAGTCAGTAGCGGACTTGATAACTTCCCATAATGAATTGGTTATTTCTGATGGTGGATGTGGGAAGGAGGGGAGTATCCTAGCTCTGGAATCTTCGAGAAGGGTTCAACGTCTCGTCATTTGACTTGTTCGAGTATAATTCTTTTCCCCCCCCCCCTTTCTTCTTCCCACACGGGGTAACCCCTTGTTCCCTCTGAGGAGAAAAAAATACTGGGGGAACGGGGAAGGGATTCTTTTGCCGCCGTTCCTTCTTCCCACTGAGTGTAACCCTCCATTCCCTTTGAGGGGGAAAAATACTGGGGGAGCGGGGAAGGGATAATTTTGCTCCCGTTCCTTCTTCCCACTGAGCGTAACCCTCCATTCCCTTTGAGGGAAAAAAACTGGGGGGAGCGGGAAAGGGAAAGAATGTCCTCAATTCCGAAATAAAAATCCCCAAAAGTGCATTCGTTTGGAAAGAACATGTGAAGGGTCAGCGGAACTGAGTCGCTTTCCTTGTCGATATTTTTCTCAATTTCTCTAATCGTTCTCGAAAAGAATGGTATTGACTTATAGAGGCTATATCTACACCCATGTTTTATACATGTACCCACAGGAAGTCAGCAGCGGACTTGATAACTTCCCATAATGAATTGGTTATTTCTGATGGTGGATGTGGGAAGGAGGGGAGTATCCTAGCTCCGGAATATTCGAAAAGGGTTCAACGTCTTGTCATTTGACTTGTTCAAAGCCGCAGCCTCCAAAATCAAAATGTCAATGATGATAGCCAACCTCCGCAATAGAGACGGTACCTGAAGAAGAAGATGGTGGATATTGGAAATACCTGCATTGGTACATTGTGACGTCATTTTCCTGAAAAGCAGCTTCATCCTGATGCTGGGAAATTTAGCTATAGCGACTGCGACTTACATCCTCTTTTCAGTCATCCTGAATTGTATATTGTATCCATTTTTATAACCCATTGAATTATGAAAGGTCATGTTGAAACTACAGATTTTCACATTGAAATATTCAAACATGCGAAAAAATCGTACATAAATAACGCTTCAAAATTTTACAATAAATTTGCATTGGTACATTGTGACGTCATTTTCCTGAAAAGCAGCTTCATCCTGATGCTGGGAAATTCAGTTATAGCGACTGCGACTTACATCTTCTTTTCAGTCATCCTGAATTGTATATTGTATCCATTTTTATAACCCATTGAAATATTCAAACATGCGAAAAAAATCGTACATAAATAACGCTTCAAAATTTTACAATAAATTATTATGTCCCTTCAAAGCAAGTTGAAAATCTCTTGAGGCAAGTTAGGGCCTCAAGCGAGGAACTTGTAAAGTTTGACAAGCAAGCAAATTTCAGAGTTTCTCCAGTGAAAAAATCCATCCACCTTTCTACTTTAGGTAAAATTGCGGACGTTTTCAAAGGTAAAAGACCAAATCGGGTTAATGTAAAAAAAGAAACGCTCAAGAAAAGGAAAAAAATCCCTAATGAAAAGTGCAGAATTTTTTCCCCCGCCTGACGATGGATGATAAGGAATTCTCGACACGTCTTTCCATTTTCTGCACAAGTCGACGTCAGCGTCAGAGAGTTCCGGCGAAATATTCGAATAGTGTACGGACGGTACGGGGGGGGTGTACGGACGGTACGGGGAAGGGAGAGGAGAAAGAGTACGGAAAGGGGAAACAGTGACTACCCCTTGACTGAAGTGATTTACTGTAGCAGTACACAAGTACAGTAGAACCTCGATTATTTCAACTAATTGGGACCGGGGGTAGTTGAAATGATCAAGGTTGAAATAATCACTTTCTACGAGGTTGAAATAATCACTTTCTCGTATGATCTTTTCCTGTGATGAGATAGGCATAGGATATCCTTTGAAAAATGAGAAAAACAATGGCTCTTGGAGTTCAAATAATAGAGAGTTGAAAGAATGCCGACACGTCTTTCCATTTTCTGCACAAGTCGACGTCAGCGTCAGAGAGTTCCGGCGAAATATTCGAATAGTGTACGGACGGTACGGGGAAGGGAGAGGAGAAAGAGTACGGAAAGGGAAACAGTGACTACCCCTTGACTGAAGTGATTTACTGTAGCAGTACACAAGTACAGTAGAACCTCGATTATTTCAACTAATTGGGACCGGGAGTAGTTGAAATGATCAAGGTTGAAATAATCACTTTCTCGTATGATCTTTTCCTGTGATGAGATAGGATATCCTTTGAAGAATGAGAAAAACAATGGCTCTTGGAGTAATAATAGAGAGTTGAAAGAATGGATAGGATATCCTTTGAAAAATGAGAAAAACAATGGCTCTTGGAGTTCAAATAATAGAGAGTTGAAAGAATGCAAGTTGAAATAATCAAGGTTCTACTGTAGCTTGAAGTGAACTCCTGTAGCAGTGGGTAGTGAATTAAAGAAGTCAATAGAAAAGGAAAAGAAAGCTAAGAAGAATAAAGAATAACAGGTAAACTGCGTGGTGGCGAAGAAGTCAATAGAAAAGGAAAAGAAAGCTAAGAAGAATAAAGAATAACAGGTAAACAGCGTGGTGGCCGGCAGTAGGCTGATGAAGTAAAACTATTTGCTTCGACTTTATACCAGTCCTTGTGTACTCAAATCTAGAATTGTGATGCATAGTGCATTCTCAGCAGATCTACAGTGAGGTGCTATATGCTAATAAGACGTGTTATGCTATATTATGCTAATGTAATTTTGTGTACTTTACCCCCCTACATTCTGCAATGGATGTTGGTTCTAAAAATAGCTGAAGTTAAAAATGGAAAAAATATCAGGCCTGACTTTTAAATGATCATTTTGGGATTTTTGTGGTTTCTAGATTCTAGTGGTATTCCCACATTTGAACTATGTAGCATTCCCCTAATGCAACTATTTTTCATCACCCTAAATAGCGAATGTAGTTTCAAAAAATTTCGGGACAGTTTCCAACCAATTACTCTGACAGCCTTTCCTAATGCTGGGATTCACCAAGGCGGGATGGAGATGACTTCATACCCAGGTGAACCTCGGATTGAACTCAATCCTGAGACAATCCACGGTTGTAAAACTCGACCTAATGATTTGCGAATTAAAAGCACAGGCGGTTGTCTTGAAGGTACCTACTTTCTTGTTTTTCCAGTTGGTTACAAATTTTCATCAGTAAATGGTTTCTTCAAAACTGATCCCCAGGGCAAGGTAAACCTAAACCCTTAATAAATGGAGTGTGCCTAAAGGCATGCGATGTGTTCCAATCCACTCGACTCTTTTTTAATGAAAAAAAAAACGTTCCAAAGTCTCGAATTTTTGCACGTCACTATATGTATGTGGGACTTGGGACGTAGCAAACTTCATTGACTTGTCCTCATTGAAGCTCTTTTTTCTTGGTTTCTCCAAAAAACCATGAACGGGGAAAATATGGGGGACTTTGTTTTTTATATTTCAATTTACCTATTTGAAGTTTATGTTTTGTGTAGGGTACTGGAAAAAAGGGAAAAAATACACATGAAAGCGAAGGAGAAGGAAATAATATTATATACGTAATAAGTTCAAAGGACGGACATACTCTATGGAGAAAATATGTGGGACTTGGGACGTATAGCAAACTTCATTGACTTGTCCTCATTGAAGCTCTTTTTCCTTGGTTTCTCCAAAAAATATAGAGAAAGAGGCTGCGTTATAGTGATGAAAACAAAAGGTTTTTTTCTATCAATGTTAGGAATACTAAAAATATTGATAGAAAAGCAACTGTGAAACATTCCCTATAAGAGGGAGATGTAGACGTCCAAACTTTTCCCTCCTTAACAACAGTAGGAGACTGGGGGATGTTAAAAAGCTTTTTTTTCCTTTTTTTCCTTCGTTACTGTTTTTGCATCTTTGAGGGGGTCTTTTTCTAAAGTCACTTAACTTCTTGGAATTTCTTTTTTCAGATACGGTACCTAATAGTTGCTCTACATTTAGTTTATTTATTTGTTCAACTATCACTCTCTAGTCTCTAATGATTTGTCTTTGGTGATATTTGGAAAGCTGCGGAATTTGCAAAAATTCATTGGTTTTGGATTCGTTATGTCTAGAGTTTACTGGAACACTTGTGTTACATTGCAATGTAGGAAATGGGCGACAGTATTTTAATACTTACCATGGTTATTGTTTTCCTTGGGCCACCCTGTCAGCAGAAGAGCATTTTCCGAATTTCCATTTTTCATCTTCCTCCCATCTAGTGGGGGTTTATCCCCACTGGAGAAAAATAGAGAGAGGGAGAGAGAGGAGGAGAAGGAAGAGGTGTTTTCATTTAGCACTTTCTGTCGCCATATAAAACGCTGATATCTTTCCTTTCCCACTCCTTCCCAGCAGAAGAGCATTTTCCGAATTTCCATTTTTCATCTTCCTCCCATCTAGTGGGGGTTTATCCCCACTGGAGAAAAATAGAGAGAGGAAGAGAAGGAAGAGGTGTTTTCATTTAGCACTTTCTGTCGCCATATAAAACGCTGATATCTTTCCTTTCCCACTCCTTCTCACCTTTCGTGTCCCACACTTTTCCCACAATCTCTTTCACACTTCTTATTTTTTCAGTGAGTTACCTTCGTTTTCACCCGAACATATTTACTAGTCTGACGTTGAAAACCACAGTTCCGCTGTGACGTTTCCATATTCTTTCAAGTCCTTACTGAAATTTTTCAAAAGATCCCTCTTTCTCAAATTTTTTAAAAGTTGGCTTTTGAAAGCATTATGAAAGTCGAATTTTCACGGTGTGAATGGCACAAAGTGGTCTGACGTTGAAAACCACAGTTCCGCTGTGACGTTTCCATATTCTTTCAAGTCCTTACTGAAATTTTTCAAAAGATCCCTCTTTCTCCAAATTTTTAAAAGTTGGCTTTTGAAAGCATTATGAAAGTCAAATTTTCACGGTGTGAATGGCACCGTTTGTCAAAAGTTTTTATTTGTTTGTACCTAGATAATTATTTTGTTGGGAAAAATTTACATTTCCATAAAAATCGAGGAAAAAACCCGCTGCCTCCTTGTCTCTTTAGATTAGAGGGTTTATCCTCATCCTCCTCACATTTTTACAATAAATACCTACATACCTACCTTGAAATCTGACAAAAATTGTTTGTACTAAGAAGATTTTTTTTCCAATTTGAAAACAGAATGAGGAGGAAAAGTAGAAACGCTTTTTAGCAGGAAGGGAAGAAAAAGGTACTGAAGTAGACCTTTTAGTTCCCTAGGTATCTTGAGAAAATGGGAAAGGTTGGTGTGGATAAGTACTGAGTAGAGTCTAAAGAGCCGTCCCCGAACCACCCATTTTTCAGAGGAAAAAAACAAATTTTCAAAATGTGTATTAAGGGTTCTTTTTAGTACCTCAATGACAAACCTGGGTCCAACTTGGACCACAACTAACCCCAAGATGGCCCTATTAGGGTATAAGAATTTATTAGGATCACTCTCAATTTTAATTTCCTTATTTGAAATATTCTGATAATAATAGCTTCTATTGTAGGAAGGTAAGTTTTTCTGTCGACAAACAAATGGTGGACTCGTGCTCTGAAAGTTTTCAGAGGAAAAAAACAAATTTTCAAAATGTGTATTAAGGGTTCTTTTTAGTACCTCAATGACAAACCTGGGTCCAACTTGGACCAGAACTAACCCCAAGATAGCCCTATTAGGGTATAAGAATTCATTAAGATCACTCTCACAATTTTAATTTCCTTATTTGAAATATTCTGATAATAATAGCTTCTATTGTAGGAAGGTAAGTTTTTCTGTCGACAAACAAATGGTGGACTCGTGCTCTGAAAGGGCTCAAAAGGCAGATTCGATACCCTGAGAATCCTAAGTGATAACGTAATATCAATATAAATTATGTAGATTACTTTTTCTTTTATATCGAACGCTCAAGTTATGGAGCTATATGCTGTCAGTTTAAATCTCGAACATAGGGGAGAAAGCAGAGGAGGTGTAAAAGAAAGAAAAGGAGGAAGGTGTGAGAAGTGGAGAAGAAATAAAGTCTGGAAAAGACAAATAAAAACGGGAGATAATGGTGATGAGAAGTTTGCCTCCCCTATATGGGTTTATGCTGATAGCTGTAATCATACTCTGATATGAGGGAGACTGAAACCCCATATGGATTGCTTGCAAAGCTCTCTCTCGTAAATGTAGAAGCTTGCAGAAAGTTTTAATGTAGAAACTTGCACAAAGACCAACAATGAAGACAATCTCGGAGTAAGAAGAACTAATGAAAAAAGGAACACTTCGGAAAAGATGGGAGAACAGAGTATGTAGGATTTTAACAAATTTGGAGCATAACCATCGAACCTTTTCAAAGAATATTCAATCTTGAAGAAAAATACACCCTTGAAAAGGAAAGAACTATTTATAGTATTAATAGTCAAGAGACAAAGGATATACCTAATGAATAGAAGAAGGGAGAAAGGATAGTATTCAAGACTCAAGAGAGGTACCCCTAAAGCAGCGCGCAGACTGATCATAACTTCAGACATTTCCGACAAATTTTGTATTTTACTTCCTATGTTAGGTAATGGTAGTCCGCACACCTATCCGTATCAGACATTTCCAACATACTCTACATAGTACATGTTTGTATAGATTACAGATGGAACAAAAACCTTTGAAAGAGGATTTGTCTGCAAAGGTATGAAGGTTAGGGTTAAGGCACTAACCGTTGCGTTGCTTGTACTCAGAGGTTAAATTTAGCGTTTGTATGTACATTAATTTTGAAAAAATAAGGAATTAAAATTCAAAGTTGCGTAGATGTGCCGAATAGGGTAGATACTGAAATTTGACTTTCAATCTATGCAAATACTATTAGTCCCTGAGGGGTACTCTACATAGTACATGTTTGTATAGATTACAGATGGAACAAAAACCTTTGAAAGAGGATTTGTCTGCAAAGGTATGAAGGTTAGGGGTTAGGCACTAACCGTTGCGTTGCTTGTACTCAGAGGTTAAATTTAGCATTTGTATGTACATTAATTTTGAAAAACAAAGGAATTAAACTTCAAAGTTACGTAGGTGTGCCCAATAGTGTAAGTACTGAAATTTGACTTTCAATCTATGCAAATACTATTAGTCCCTGAGGGGTTAAATTCTTGAGTCGTATCAGCCTAGTGTCAGTACATAGAAAAGTTTTATCCAAGTCTAAACTTCGTCTTCATGTTTTTTTTTTCTCCTCCTCCTCCTCCTCCTCCTCCTCCTCCTCCTCCTCCTCCTGCTCTTCCTTCTTCTTAATCCTTGGAAATTCCAAACTCATAGGTACTTATTGGCATATGTAGAAAGATGGAGAAGGTCATGGGTCACCAATGCCAAATAAGTGTACGTAGGTCTGTCGGTGATTTCAGGCCTTCTGAAGATGAAACGAAGATACCGTCGTCCTAAAAGGTGCCTAGATGGTCAAAATAGACCCCATCGGCAGTTGTCAATAGGTAATACCTATTCGCGATACTTTGGCCATCCCTTTCTACGGATCTACCATACACAAAAAGCCCACTCCGAGGCTGAGGTGTAGGGACAAACAGCCCTAAAGGATGGGTTACTTGGCCAGCCCTAGTTCTCTGAAACTCAAACATTTTTTCACTTTCCATTTTATCATTCGAGAGAGGAAAGTCAGGAAAATTTTCTTTTTTCGATGAGTTTGTCCTCGCTCTCATCTTATGAGAAAGTGGAAAGAAAAATGATCCAAGTTGTACTTAACTGCTCACTTGAGACTTTAGTATATGAGGCAATAAAAATATTACTCTCGCCCTACTACGACTATTTGACTTTTGAAAGGTTATATGCTCTCTTACCTTATTCATTGTCGTGTGAAAATACAGGGAAATATTACACTGTCAAAATGTAATAGCAGCGAAATGCTTGGTAATATTTATGTAGTGCATGTGATGTCATGTTCATAGTTCGTTCTTTTTACCTCGTGTATAAATGATATTGATTTATTGGTATAGAAAGTTTGAATTCTATGAACATCAAAATTCAATTAATGTATTTTAACCCTTATGCATAGGGTTAAGTAGGTAACTATAGTATGTACATAGATCGCCTCAATCAAAAGTTATGCTCAAACTTCCAAAGAAATCTCCCTCCTACTACTACTA